>NW_019214031.1:354005-524617 GCF_002532875.2 Varroa jacobsoni
CCTACGAATCTGTGTCAGAGAAGAAAGTCGGCATTTTCATAGTATCATCAGATGACTCACCCCTAGACAAAGACAAAAACGGATAGAGATGCCTTAGTCTAGAAGGCGATATTAGAAATGGTCGTGTATGTACTAGATAATCAGCAGAAGGCGCACCGGTGTATGAGGAAAGTTGCACATGCCATTATCATAGGGTCAACCATTGTGCTTAGAACGGTGTCTAAAAAACTTCAGTGGGCTGAAACTAAGCCATCCCTTTGTCCCCGTGACTCCCTGACACAACCAAATTTATCCGAGAAGTTCCTGGCAGTGACGGATCAGCAGATTGCGTTTGTCACCGTCATCGATAACGACTACTACAATGACTGCTTCGCTCGCTGCAGCTACTTTAGCTACCGTTATTTATTATAGATAAACGTCTTCTCGCTGTTCAGCACTTTCTACCGGAGCAAATGCTGTTACCAGGCGCTCGCTGTAGGAACTCTACTTTTCTTCCACAATACAGGGGTCTTTCCGGTGGCTTCTATTTCAAAAACTGCAAGTATTCATTTTTTGGTAGAGGCGGCAGCAGCGGCTTCGGTTAAGGCTACTGACGGAAGTGGATATCAGTGGAAATGAAGACAGGCTTGTTGGTTAGTCGGAGGCTGCGAAAGAAGAACAAGGGGCCTTCATTTTCCCTTAAGTGTTTCCTCTTTCGCTCCAACTTTATATAGCCGCCATTGCCACTTTTCCCGGAAGGCCTCTATCATTTTGGCACTCGCTTCGTCAGATTGTTGGAAGCCATCACGATACACTGATGTCTTTTTCATGCCGTTTGGATCTACCATCTCCTGCAGAAAGATACCCTGTGTGACGTGATTTCCTTCACAACTTTATGACTATCCCTACCGCGCCGCTATCGATTCCTCGTTGTTCCGCGAAGCTTGAGAACAGCTGGCTAGAAACATGACTGACTGTTTGTGATGGTCAATGAAATCGAATGTTTTCGTTAAGGCCCTTAATATGACCCAAACAATGGTTGCTACTTATCGAGAAAACGAGAGACACCGATGGCACTAGGACGCTGAACAGGAGACAGAGAAGAAAAGTAAAGAGCGAAGGATAGACAATCACAAGCTTTTAGATTCGAAGTTTCGTAAGTGCTGCAGGACCTTGCTGCTATAATCTGGTAGAAGTCGGGAGTGAGGAGCGGAAGGATTTTCCCTGCGGGCGCTCTCCGTAAAAGTCACCGCCACACTTTCTCATTTTGCCATCGTTATCTCGTTTGGCATTCACGTATACGACAGCATAAATATATCTTAACATCGCCATCATAAGCCCCACCTAGCAGAGAATACGACTTTTGGATTTGTTGCTGCTGTTAGCAGAGCTCTGGCTGGCCTAGGATATAGCACCGATCACGAAAATAGCTAAGGCCCGCCCTGAGCGGAGGGCAAAAGGGAGAAGAGATATATCCGATCTCATGAACTCCATTCGTCACCATTGAGCATGACACGTATCTGAACGGTGTCTTTGCACTCTTAGCCGCCGGAGGTTGGACGACTATTACGGCGGAAGGGCACGAAATAGGGAACAAGCGCTAGGTACGGCCTTATAATACGAAGATAACACGCACAAACACAGCTTTGTACGTGGACTCTATATGGACTCTTAAGCGGAGTCCCCGATTTACTTCGTGACCTGCTGTTTTATACAATACTTGGAAGCACTGAGTCGCACGAGTTGGCTGAGGCGCTAGTTAGAGGCATTATAGGAAAGTGTCGCAAGTGCTCTGTCGATTGGATCTCCATAATATTATGGTACATCATGATGCACGCGGCTCCCCGCGTATCATTTCAAGCCATCTGGTACGATACAGTTATGTATTACCCGTGTCATAAGGTTTCGGATATACTTTTGGGAACAAGCACAATTTTGAAAAAATAACCTTAAACGATGACGGATTAAATGCAAGGCGTCATCCTTAAGAAGTACGAATACTAGAATAAAATAGGCTCTTATTTTCGTAAAATAAATAAAGTACTCTTTCAGGTATGCGAAGCGTATGGAAGGTATTCGAATAATAGGGTTACAACGACTTCGAGTATGGCAAAAAAAGAAACAAACGCTTCTCTTGACTTTTTTGTATTTTGTTGATTATGACATAGGTAATAATATACTTTACTCTGATGCATATAAAACAGCATATGTAACGCATGTAAATGTCGTTATGATTTGTGCAGGTGTGCATTGCCTTATAGGGGGCGACCGAGCTATTCGCAAACCTTATTTGCTATTCTAAAATACGGTAATATCCTCCTCATTGTCTATACTCTCCTATTTATACCTGTAGAATACACTACACAATGTTATTATTCTGTGAAATTTTTGTGAGTATATCTGTATCAATTTATTAATGCTAAGTTACGTAATTTGTATAGAATATTATTCCTAGTAGCAACTCTAATAAACTCATCAGCTATATACAAATAGTTCAATACCGAAAACAAGACAAACATAAATTCTGATTTGGCTAATCCTTTGCACGTATTGCAGTCTATCAGAGGTAGTTGGCGCCGACGTTCACATAATAATAACAGTAGGGTTACTGATATGGGCGGGTGTCCGTACGGATCGGATGAATCTGCTATATTGCGACCTAGCAGATCCACAGCATCATCACTCACATGTGATAAGTTCACACAGCTAAATTAACACGGATTGATCATGTTCTCTTTCGCACACAGTTTTTTTTCCTTTCGAAACACCGCACCTTCCTGACCGGGGAGCACTCTCAATTTGGTCATTACCTTACATCGTATCAGCCACTTGTAAACAATCTGAGACGGGTAAGCGGTGCAGTGAAACGCAGGTCCTGACAATATCATTCTCTAAAAGCACTGTGAGGTGTAGCTATCGTCTTTTCGATCGAGCCTACCTGCGTCTTGGTGGAGTCCTGCAGGCTCGCAGTCTCCGCGAACAAAGAGACCGCTACCCCAATAGTTTTCTGGACACAATAGGATAGAATGATACGACGTGCTAGGCTGGCCGGTCGCTCCTGTAGCGAAGACGAATATTACGTCACGAGTAACGCAAACGCCTGTCTTAACACCGTAAACAACAGGATGGCGTAGCAAACATGGTTTAACCACGCTAGGCGTGCTACTAGATGTAGACAAGAAACGGAGATGAAGGCAACTATTGTAAAACTTTTTTGCATGTTTTCAACTAACGTGATCACGCAGTATAAGTGTAGCAAGTCGTTCTCTAGGATAAGAGCCGCTGGGTCCGTGAGGTACCGACATCAGTAACGCACCTAACGGGTGTTCGTATCGAAAAGACTTAGGCTACCTTGGTGCTAAAACTTACAGAAATGGTTGGGCTACACACAACCAGGACTGGCACATTATCCTATGTTTATGGCAAATGAAGCTGCGACAAATATCGCGCAGAGGCCCCCTTGGAATCTACGTCGAGTAATTTGTACATTATTACAAAAGAGTACATTGTGTGTGATATGGTAGTACGCCTTGCTAACTTGTAACGAATACCGTATAGACAACGAGAGCCATTCAGAGTTTTGTTGCCAACAAAAGCGAACGAGCTAAAAAAGGAAGCATCGAGCGAATCAGAATACATAGAAGATGTTCTAACACCTAGTAGAACATCGTGGCATTGAAGTACGTTTCCAAGTTTCGCAGTAGCGTTGCTTGTGGCCAGTTTGTGCAATCATAACGAGCAGACTTAACGATTCGCTCGCGTGCCGTTATCACAGCTGCTTATCTGAGAACAAAGAAGAAGTATTAGTATGATTACGTATATCTACGTGAGGTACACAGCCAATGGCCTGGGAGGTAAACGTAAGCGGTCAAATAAAAGACTTTTGCACTCTCAAGTAACAGAGAAAAAAAAAACTCATAGGCCCTCTTTGACGTCATTCATAATTTATCCGATAGCGTAATGTGTATTGATGTTTATCGCTTGCCGTCAATCTGCGTATGGCCTCAGACATATAGGGGCCACTTGCGTGCCATACTGTCACACTCTTAGACACATCATGCAAATTTTGTAGACCCGTACTAAAAAAAAATTCAAAAGCTCAAGACGACTTATGCTCGAATCTGTTGAAATTAAGTCAATGAGGTAGTAGCTAACGGCACCCAGTAACTGCCCGCCGCAATCTATATACTTGCAAGATTGCTTAATTAGTGCATAGTTCTCATACGATTAAAGCAAACGTAAATGAGTGACCTTTTTTTTATTTAATCGACCCCATTGATTTCACGTACAGAGATTATAAAAGCATTTATAGCAAGGTAAATTCATGGATGCGCTTCGGGCACTCGTCTTCGTGAGAGTCGTGCTAAACGTTTAAGATGCTTGCTAATGGTGAGCTATTATCACCCGCTGGTATTTGCCGTCGCTGCCATTACCGTCAACCCACGATAAATCGGTATCATTATTTCATGAATCTGGCGTGTTAAGATAGTATCGGTGCTGCTTATACATTTTACGTGCTGTTTCAGAAAATATAAATAAAGCAAAAGCAAGAAATACTATATGGAGTATTTCACACTACGTTCTAGCTAAAAAATAAGACGGCTGGCTCATTCTAGCAATAACTGATACGAGTACATGTTGATCACAGGGAAACCTACTCTAACAACACGGCAGTAGCACAATAGAAGAAGAAACGTATCATCGGCATAGCAAATATCTCTGTCCACAGAGAATGACGCTTTTCGTTTGCTATTTCAAACAACGCTTTACCGAGGCAGTTTTGTCTATCACTGCCAGAGCCCCCGAATCAGCTCCACGCGATATTTGTAGCGATCTGCGAGCTATTCCTGCCGCCCAAACCAAAACCCCATCCTCCCCGCCCCCTGTTTTCCATTCAGCTCTTCCCTATCCTACTGAGGATAAGGACAAGTTTACGACCTATGATGCCTCAGAGTGACCTTTGCTTTCTGGACGGCTAGACGGAAGTCGCGCGTTCTAGCGTAGCATATAAAAGCATGCTACTAGATTCGCTCAGCAGAACAATAGGGAAAAAGATAAATTGACGATCGGTAGGTCACATGTACGTTAGTCGTTTACTGTGTTTGCCCCGTTTCTCCGCCATAAGCATAGCTAGATGAGGTAAAAGTTTGTCGCTGTCCCCTATAGTTGTACACCGCTTCACCCCCGCTTTTTGCCTGTCATTGTTATTTTGCGCAAAATGTATTCAAGTGCTGCTGCACATAGTAGCGCAGTGTCTACTGAGGACAAGTTGTGTATCAACTCGGAAGGGTCGCTCATACGCCACCGCATGTTTACGCTATCAGTTCGCCGATTAAGCGCCAGTTTCTACATAGCCCAACCTGATTTCCTGCCATTTTTCAGACCCGATTTAGCCTGCAGAACGCTGAACTTTACGTCGAAGAGTGTTCGTGACGTATGCATGACTACACACTACTGGACGTACTCAACTGACGGCCAATACTGCTCTTCAATACTGATCCTTAATGTTCAATCATCGTTAAATATGCCACGTTACAGGCCACGTGTTCCCTCTGTTAGAAATGCCCTTGGCTATTGTTATTTTTGCAGAACCTCGAATAAGCAGATATCGTCTTTTATTAGATATTGCTTATTTTTGTTAGGCTGTAAAGGAAAGACGAGAGGTTGATTTGAACAAGCTATTGCCTCGATGACATTGTACGACAGCCCTATACGCTACGATATCTTGTGATTGTGTTTGGGAAAACTACCTCTAGCAAATTACATAAACCAAGGTAGCGTCAATTGCACGCAAGACACGAAAACCTGATTTGATGAAGTACAAGGCTTTATTTTCAACAGAATAAAAAACACCTAAGCGCTCTGCGGTTATATGATTTGCATATACATATAAAGGGTCCTATGTCTGAAGGGCACTTCGTAAGGTAATACTACTAATAGTTAAACTTATTGTACCATCTATAAACCAATTACCAAAGTTCATCACTAGGTACATTGGCACTACGTTGGCTGATGAAAGCTATGTACCATAGTGTTAACGAGCACACTCGTGTCAGCAATAAATATACGCAGCAAGCAATAAATACCTACGCCATCGTTTGCTTTTTCGCGCACTTCGTATAGTGCATTCCCTTCGATTATTTAAGAGCAGCCCTGGCAATTAGGTTAACAATGTTTTTAGTCAATCTGTTAATGAGAACTTTTAAGTTGGTTTCTTCAAACTTAGGCGTATATGGCCGGGGCCCAACGAAGATGTTTCGTTAATAATGACGTGAAATGATTGTCCAATCGATAACCACGGAGAGGATACCGCTTTTAGGATTAGGCCCTAGAGGATTTTACAAACAGGTCGTTTACATAATTTCCCTTATATCGCTAGAACGCTACTCGAAAGGACGGCCCTCTACAAAGCCAGGGCGTGGTTACCTTCTTTTGAGAGTTTAGAAATATATATATATATAGGATTTCTGTACACGTTTTGGGTCTATTAATTTTCGCTACAAATTGAGGAACCTAATACCAATCTTGGGTCTGCTCAAGCGAATATCTTGATTTCATGACAAGCCTGTATGAAAAGTGTATTATTTAAATTTAATGTCACACATACGTTACTTTCAACCATTGCAAAAATAGTCACTAAGCGTTAGTACGGACCATTTGAGCTATGCAAGTTGAAACTCTTTAATCCCCAAACGTCGAAAAATAATATTACTTTCCTAAGATTATTAATCTTTCTGCCACAGAGGCTACGTGTATTAGACGGTACGTTTCCGCTTACAGCGGCCAGGCTGCTAACTTGATATGTCTGACAAGTCTGTACGCAAATACTTAAGACACTAAAAAAGATGGTCCACCTTTGAAAAAAGTGACGGCTTCCTCCTTTTTCTCGTTCTCGACTGCATCATTCCTTCTGATCTCCCTTTCCCTCTCTCTCTATCTTTTTTCAATATTTTGCCAACTAACCGTTTGTGGCCTGTCCGATGGCTGCCTTCGCAATGACCCTATCCATGGGTTATTTATCATCCAGTAGCGACAGCGGTCAGGGTGGGCGAAGAATAATGCGGTGGGTGGTATGTAAAAGCGCCGACCGACAACGCTGAACGGGTTCTACCGTCACAGCGATAACTGCAGGAGGGAAACCGCTACGTAAATGTGGCGACGGCAACGGTGGCGGTCTGGGAAACCCAGTCAAACAAGGCGCAAACCGATAAGTATGTGAGATATAGAAGATAAGTAGTGATGGCCAAAAATTTGGTCGATTTGATAGTTCACACGAAGGGAAACGGGCTGTGAAGAAACAAGCTCTCTTTCCCATTCACTAGAAGCTTTCATATTAACAACCGATGTGGAACAGTAGACAACTGTGGCAGGCAGAATACTCAAGCCACCTATACTAGGCATGCAGGCACAGACAGTTAATAAGGTGAAGTCCACATATTCCGAACTCCTAGCTAGAAAACTGGCTCAATAGTCCTGAAGATCTTGGCCTGCATGTCTAATGTATATTTGTGGGTTGCATTTTTTTCGATTTCGAAACTTGTTGCGAACTAAGCCGATACTGTGAGAGATCACCTAATATCTAAAGATATATTACAGTATCTCTATTATCGACCGCCTGCTTTCTGTGACCTGATTGTCTGCCACATGCACGTTAGGGTCTGCTGTTCGAAGCAGGTGCGTCGGCAGACAAATAACTGGCAACGTTGACGAGCATCAATCTTGCCGTAAACTCGAGAGAGGAGGAGTCGCTGTGATGGCAGTTTTAAAGTCTACCGCTATGCCACTGTTGCCAGGACGTCATTCCATAATCACTAGTCGAAGAGACCGGCTATTTTGTGCGCGGCTACACTCTATGTGCTACGTCCGGTATCGCCGTTAGACAACGTTCCATCAGACGGCTGGCTTCCAGCACGAAACGAACTGTGCCTACGCGCGGGTTCGAACCTAGATGGCAGATCTACCTAGAGTGTCCCTAAGATTAACAGGTAAATACGCTACTCGCAAAGCTATCGCAGAAATTTGCTGTACTCAGCCTGTGGTAATAAAAGTTCTGCAACGTTGAAAAATACAATCGTCAAAGCCTTTTTACTGTCAGCACGCAGATTCAATAAAAATAAATAGTTTTGCGGCACGTGAACAAGAAGCACGAAGCAAGAAAAGCAGTAAAATTCCATCGAAATCCAATATATTTCGTCAAAACTTTTGAAGGGAAAGATACCCTAAAAAATTTAAGTCCATTACCGAAACTTGTTAGCTATTTTTATTATTATTAAACAGTTATTAAGTAATATGTATTATCTTAGTATTTAATCAGTGAGTAACTGTCTAAAAAAACTCTTTAATTCTCTTACCCATTATTTTCTTACCAGCATTTTAATATAAACTGATGATGAATCCAATCAGTTTGTTTCTTCGATAAAATTAGGCCGATTCGTACTTCCATTATTAAAAGTCTATGTGTGCAGGATGCCTGAGAAGTATTTTTCTAGTTAATGACCATTATACCTAAATGCAAATCTGCCTTTGAAAATCCGTCTTCTGCACACTGGCGAAGGGCCGCAGGCGAGTGTTCGTTGGCAGAAAAGAGGCAGGTAATTAAGTAGAAATAACTACTTGTCCTTTGAGCTATGACGCCTCTTCAGTCAGGCTGCATTAATAGCTCGCCAGCAGGGACTGAAACTCGACTACGGGGCAAGTATGCCCTTGTCCTTAGGCAAACAGGATTAGCTGCCGGGATCGTCTGAAGCCTACTGTCTACGCCGCCATAGTTTCTTTCCAGACCACTGGTTTACCGACATCCGAGATACGCAAATACTTTCACTTCTCTTAGGAGGGCCGACGGAAGTTAGCATTTCACCTATCCGTCAATCTCTGCTCGAATGAGCCACGATCTGCGTATCGCTTAACAACAAAAATAGAAGCTTTGAGAAGATTCCTTGCTAGTATTTATAGAACTTGCAGCATAGAATAGACGCCAACGTCGTTAGACTTTGCGGAGAACAGTACTTAATTCCATTCAACAAATCATTATGCTTGTCAAGCTTTATCCTACTTATGTAGCGCTTTTTTTTAAATATACTGTTTTAAGATATTCAAAAATAAATACGGTTAGCTTACGTTTGTGATAAGAGTAATTCTCCGAAACACATAAAATAACGCACAGTTGTCAGACAAGGTATCATTTAATCCTCGTCGTCGGTCGGTATTTACGGGCTGCAGTCTCTGTTGTTAGTCCCAAGTACACTGAACCAGTTTAGAACAAATTGCCTCCCATCTTAACTTCAATGCAAACGAGGTTCTGTTCCGACACTTACATGAAGTTGAAGTTCTAGGGACCAGAGATCAGAAAGTGTAAGCATCAAACTTTCATGTGCGCATGTCGAATCGATCCGAGAACTTTTATATTGTGTACTACAGCTGTGCTAATGAATGATTAGTTTAACGAGTTGAGCACATTTAATTCGCAAGGCTGTCAAATTGCTTCGCTGGCGCTAGCAGTAAGGACAACAAATATGTGCAATAGATGGGAAATCGTTTGATGACAATACGGCTGCCTGGAGACGTCTAACAGATACACCGTAATCGCTGAATTCCATAACTTTGAGTCAATATATACATGCACTCTTCAAGGATTGCGATTTATTGTTTTTTTTTTGATTGAACGGATCCGACCTAATTGTCGCGGTTCTCGACAAACGAAGCCTGCAAGAGGGTTAGCTGGCAGGTGCTGCGTAGTGACAGATCAGGCCGTATTAGCCGCTGGACAAGATGCACTGAATTTTTTTACACTACATGAGGCTTTCTTCTTCGCGCACTCAACCAATGCTTTCGGTATTTTTACTTATTACGGTTTCCTTGAGCCAGTGGATGCTCGAAAAGGTCCAAAAAGAAGATCTCGTCAACGATGGTGAAGTAAAGACGTATAACACTGTTTCTCCTATCAGAGGTTGACCACACTCTGAGGCACGGCTCTAGACCGCCATAGGCATAGATGGGTACGACAGTCAGACAGTGATGTAGCTTTTATTTAAGCATAGTCTGAGTCCTGCCACTGATTGTTCATCCTTGCCTTGATGGTAGCCTTATAGAGAATAACGTATTGGTTTCGAGAAGTTAGAATATTGGCCTTCATAACCACCGTAGACGCTTCAAGCCTAAGCGCAACGCCTATACCCTTATTTACTGTGCATATTCAGGCGAATGTTTTTCTGCGCAGGAAACCAAAGGCCAATTAGATATTATCTTTATTTCGATACATCAATATACTATATCTACCTTTAAAGATAAAACATTCAATAAGAGTTTCTATTACTATTTGAACATGTATAAGCCCGTATCATATAACGTACATAGCAATAGGAACAAGCAAGGACGCAGTCCGATTTCAACCAAATTACCAATCGAAAAATCGATGCCATTTTAATTCTAACGCGCGAAAACTGATTCACTATTTGAACTTACGTTACTTGGCTCCTGGCTAAAGTTACGCAGTAAGGAGAACGTATGCAAGGCCGCCGCGGCCAAACATAGGATGTGACCATTAGCAGTTATAACGAGACTTTATCCGAAAAAAAATATAGAACTTTTCATAAAGTGCAATTTCCGTAGTTGATAGCAGTTATGCGGTATACGATATATATCTAGTTATAGCGGGTGGGTAGATGCGCGTCACTGATCTCATAGGTTACACATAATAGATGGATGCATAAATCATAGTAAAATTTTTACCCGCCGAAACAATATAACGCCATATTATTGCCACTTATTATTTAACCCAATTGTCAAGGATAAGCATTTTTTAATGGTGACTGCTAATACTTTGTTTTTTCAATCATTTGATATAGGCTTAATAAATATTAAGGAATTTTTCCCTTGTGTAAATTAAATTAGAAATAAAAAAATGTGGAAATATTTTCGCAAATCAGAATGAACATTTCAAGTGTGTTTTGCTTCAATTAAAGCAAAAATGTTTCAAATAGGTATAGTACATTTTTCTATGTTTAGGTGTCTTTGAGTAAACAGAGCCTTACTTATAATAAATAGAGCTACATTCAAGTATGGCAATTCGTTGTTTATCGCGAGATAAATCATGTCATCAGTTTTAATTAACGTAGAAGTAGAAGGATAAACAGGTACCTAATTTGACCTGCCACTACCTTAATTATTAAACAACTATATCTTTCTTGATGTTTATATCATCACATCAACGAAGGAATCTATAGGCAACCTTATCTTAATTTTAATAAATCTTCTTATATATATATATATATATCATTCTGATTGTCAAAGTTTGAGCGAGGTTAACACCTCTAGCAAAATAAATCAATGATGATTTTGCGTTAAAGGTAAAAGATGTAGACCTTAGATCGAGATCAGCTCGCGTCCTTTTTTCACTATATAACCACTAGTATTTATATTTCAAGTTGACTTCAGAACATATGAAAGTAGAAGGGTCTGGTGCATATGTGTCTGCTTTGTAGGATACAAGCCTAATCTGATTCATTGCCTGCATTGAAGTCCGTTGGCTTACGCTAAGGATCCATTTAGTTATTCAGCTTTCTAGATAGAAGATAACAAAGGAAAACTGAGGGGTGTCTACCTATGGGATTAGCATCCAATGATTCGATTCTTTTGAATGATTATTTGGTAAGAGAATATGACATAGCGCTGGCTGATGGCAGATCTGTCCTACACTCGGTTTCTCTTGGCCTGCGTAAGTTCTCTTGTCTTGTCCAGTCGATGTTGTGTGTTGTTTTTCAGTTACCTTTAAGGTAATTGGTTTCTAGCCTGATCGGTAGCGAATACTGACAATAACAAAAGAAAAAAAAAGAAAAAGAAAAAGAAAGAAGACTACAAAGGGAGAATTTGCGAAAATTTTTTTGTGTCAAGGAAGAAAACGCCGTTTGACGAGGCCGACTAGTTTTTAGCAATATTTCCTTTTTTTTGCGCCGAATGTTTTTTTTTCATTTCTGGTTCATCTTAATAGTAACGCGAAACAGCTATCGCTACAAGTGTAAGCTTTTAGGGCACATATATGTCTTTGATTCTCGAAAACCCTTTTACTGATACTAGCTACGAATGCACGTATCTCGATGTATTTTGTTAAATTGGTCTGGGAAGTAAATGTAGGAGGTGGGAAAGAAGGAAGTTTCGTTTACGTGCATAAAGATTGCACGGACAGTGCTATAAACGTCTACGTTAATAGTTATCTGCATTGTATATTACAAATGCGTGCATATGTCTAGCGTAGTAGTATGTGTCCCGTAAAGCCCTCCATAAGTGCTTTACAAATGTTCATATTGGTAGAATTAATTTTGCATTATAAAACTATTACAAGCTATGACAGCGAGTAAAACGTCATTTTTTCGCCATAGTGCTTTTGGTTTTACCTTGCGGTGTTACATATAATTAAAACTATAGTATTAAAATGCCTTTTAATGACTACAAATACTATACCTTGCCTCTCTATAATATATAAGATAATGTGGCAAAGTTTTTTGTTGGATTTTTTCTGTGGATTGTTTTTACTACACACATGTGTATGTAGATATGTACACAGTTTGCTCCATGCAGGTCTTAAATAATAAGTAGCCATGATGGCATGTACACGTACGTCGATATCTAATTCTACCAAATGCTTCAAAACCGAAATGTTAACATTTAAAACTGCTATAGACTGCTAAATGTTGGATAAATAAAGATGGATGTACGCTGACTTAGCTACAATTGGCAGGGACCCTCGCAAATAGCGAGAATAATACAATAAATTTATTGATTTTATGATAAACAAATGATACTTGCGGCATAACTGCTAGAGCTATAAGACATATACTTAACAGGATAATATACGAAGAAGAGTAATAATAACTATAATAGTCGTAACAACAACTGTAATGCTGTCATGGGAAAAAGAGTTTGGTGAGCTATTCAAGACGGGGGAGCAGTTATAACGAAGAGTCGGGGGAAGCAGGAAGAGTATCCAGAAGATCTATAAGTGGGACAGCTAATAAAAGTTCTTGAATGAACGAAATGATTAGACTTTTTTTAAGATACTCAAGAAAAGAGTTTTATGTCATGCGAAGTCAATCACTGAAGTCCTGGCACACCAGAAGGTGACGGAGATCAGGACGATAAAAAGAGCGATAAACGAAAATCCAGGATGTAGACCGCTCCATTGCAACATGGCGGTTGATTCACTCAGCGCTTCAGATGGATTCATTGGTAGTTTATGTAGTTGGGAAGTATCAGAGAGAGCACGCAGTAGGAAATAAAAGCGACAAAGTAGGATTTGTAAACTAAGATTAGTAGTTGAGGAGGCTAACCGAGAGACTTGTGGTGGGACAGAAGGGAGACAAGATGGAGATATTTAAGGAGAGAGTTAATAATATGGAGTTGCGAAAAGGAACTCCCCTTCAAAAGAAGATTACAGATGGAAGCTATATAATTAAGCTAAAGTGGGTAATTATCTATAGGGAGAGTAGCAGTGACAAGCATGGTGTAAGGGACGACTTAAAAAAAACTTCTACTGTTTATTGTACATTATTATAATTATTATAGATATTAAGTGAATGTTTTAGGGGGGCGGCAGGTAGCGAGGGTAGGGGGAAGTAAGGGTCAGCTAGAACGAAGTTGTTGGTGGCAAAGCGTTTCTAATTTTAATTAATACTGTGGGGTCATTAACGAAAGAGATGCAGCAACTTTAATTTCCAATTGGAAGTATGTGAAAGCAGAGAGAAAATAGAATGGAACAGTTTGATAAAAGCCGCGCAATCTAGATAGTTAAAAGCCTCAATGACGTCAAAAGATATCTTCACTGCCACAAGCGATATGCATCTTAACTTCACCTAGGAACACCTCACATACTGGTCGAGAACCCTTTCCGAAGGTCTTTCTGGTGGTGAGATAGGGAAAAGTTAGAATCGAGATGATGTTGACGCTGATTAAGTATATGTTTTGATAAAGGACTCTAAGAGGTAGGGTCAGTAATGCAGCTTTTTCATAACTGACTTTAATGTCACCGTAGATCTTCACAATTAGAGCTGCTTCTGAGAGTGAGAGGCATTGAGGCTAGCTGGAAGATAAAATAAATGCGGGGAGTTAGAGCCTGAGGCCGAGTGTGTATTGACGTAAGACGAAGAAGGGCTGGAGAGAAAAACGACAAGAAAGCATTACTCATACTAGACAGGCTAAAGTGGACTACTGAATTAATTATGGAGAAGGAAGAGTGGAGAGAACCTCGGCAGCGTCCACAGAAAGGACAAACTGAACGCCAGTTGAGGAGCCGTGCGCAGCTTCCAGCCTGGCTTGAAGAGCAGTTCTGATCTTTTATTTTCGGTAGCTCTATAATTCCCAAATAATGATTAATGTTTTTGGCTTATAAATGTATGATACCAGGCAAGTCGGAAATTTTATCAGTTGAAGACAAAATATAGTGTGAACTTGGACACGACCATGTGTTTGCTCCGTTTTCTGCGTACGACATATACACTAGGCCATGTAGAACGGTACTGTGAACGACATATAAAAATGAAAAAAAAAAAAAGGTTTACGTTCGAATTAGGTAATGCTTAAACTATACGTCTACTGGCGTTTTTTCGAGGGCAAATTTTGTGATATCACCAAGATCATGTCGCCATAACTGTACTTTTACCATCATGCTTCCAAAATATAGGATTTTAACAGTTTTTTTTTTAACAGAGATGCACTTTTCCTACAACCTATTTCAAAATAATCAGAATTACACTCTAAGTAATATCATCTACCGATCAATATGAACTTTTAGCTGTCCGGTACCTTCGGCAGTACTCAATTGGCTGAATGAAATAGTCCTTGATAGTCGGCAGAGAGAATTAACAAATTTTGGCATAAGTTAGCACTTTGCAGTGGAGCTCGCTCCGTTCACAATTACCAAACGAGTCATTTAGCTAAAAGAAGATTTATGTAAACTCAGCGGGTTTAACTATGCACCTATTGCTAACGCGTCAAACCTTAATTTATGCACTTCGGAGCCCTTCTTGGCAGATGTCAGGTTGTATGAAGTTGCTGGCGCCATGCAATTTTATAACTGCAAATAATTCGATTGCGTTAAAGGAATGAAGACTGGATAGCTACATTAAGTTCAATAGCTAAAAATTACTACAAAACTTAAGTCTTTTCATAAAAGGAAATTTATAAAATGGCCATGATGTATCAGATGCAGAAAATCTTATATTGATTGATTACGCTCCCAATCCGACCGGTAACGACGTCTTAGCAACTTAAGCTGTATCGTAACGATGTCTAGCACCATTAGTTACTTACTAAATTTTCGATGACCTTCTTGAGTAAACAGGATTTTTCTTATTAAACAGACATAGATGCATCATACGCAAGTATAAATGCTTTCTCCTTGCAATGTTTGAGATTTATCTGATATGGGGCTTGGCTATCGATGATATCGTATTTGTTAATGGTTCGCATTCACTACCCCGTAGGTAATTGCTTAGAAGATATGAGTGGTTCCACGGTAACAGATATACGGGCAATGGTTGATGTAAGAGAATATGCGCCACTTACTAAATGAATCGTATGTCGTTTTTCCTCTCAAGATGTTGACGATAACCCGTCCTAGGTCGCACGATCTAGCGAAAATACGAGCGCCTATATCCGATCTATAGTTAGATCCGAGCGCCTATAGTTAGATCATAAGATATTGCCTTCGTACGGTAACGTTTACCCGGGACACGGAATATCAATAACACGACAATCCAAACAAAATGATTTAGTCAATAATTTCAGGGTAAGGGTCATATCACTCAAATGTCTATTTGATTTGTCTTATAACGCTTTTAAATAACTATTTCAATGCACGAAATTAAAAAGTCTTCAAATACAACGAAATGTACATATCGTTGTTCTTCAGTCAATCATTCAAAGCTGTATACTGGCAGTCTTCCATTTTTTCACTAAATTCACGAAGAAAGCTTGAATACTGTGTTGTATTTTCAATGTCTTTACAGCAGTAAGAAAGCAGACGGTTAGAAACATGCAGACGCATCTATGCGCAAACTCAGCTGACAATGAATAAATATATTAAATTAGCAATATTTGTTCTCTGTTTGTACTATATCCTCGTTGGTTTTTTAAACGTGCACCCTAAAGGTTGTAGGTAGTAACACCCACCACAGTCTCTTATCTACCTCGTCAATGCAGGCGGCTGATAGCATTCATTTTCTTTTACGTGAATTTCTCATAGCGAGAGGAACTGGTTATTTACTTTTGGTACTGAAAAAGACCGAAAAAAAGCAAAAATTGAACCAACGGAAGTCAAGCTACTGCAGCAATCGACAGTCGCGATTATCTTAGCCCGCATGAATCTCCTGGGGTGGGTTTTTTTTTCTTTACTTGACAGTGTATTATAGTACGTGTGAGGGTAGAACGATCGAAAGAGGCTGGTGATGGTGCCACTGCTACAAGTTTTGTACTGTTGCACTGGTAGGAGGCATAGTATAGCCATCGATTACGGCCGGCACCAGCCGTTTTCATTGATTTCATTAGAAATAGATACCAAAAAGTAATCTTTTGCCCGCGTGCGCTTGACGATGGTCAACTAAGGGCACCTTGATCTGCTGCAGTCGATCAAAGATGGCATTACTGTCATGTCATAGCAATGTTTGTCACCACAGTGATCCTTCGTCATTCGTCATCACAAATACAAGACAAAAGAAGACAAACAGTACAAAATACGTAACGACGACGACGACGACGCAAAAACACGACAGTATGATTCACTGGCCTTTAGGCGGAACAGCAGAAATCCGACGTGAAGGCTGGTGTCCAACGAAAATCAAATAACCAGGCAGAAATGAAATTGACGTTTTGTTTGGCCTGATATTCTCTCTTCATAATACAACTATGGGCAAAAGATGTGGGATATGTATTCGGGCAGCGATAAGTAGCGGAAACAGGACATGATTTTATGAGCACATATTTTTTTTCATTCCCAACAGATAGATTATAGGACAGTTTTCACAGTCAAATGTACGATACTTCAAAGCTTCGCCTGACTTGAATAAATGATAGGCAAAGTGACAGCGTGGGCGTCTGATATATATGATTTATTTCTCGTGCTCTTACTACCTGGTCACCTACTGTTGAGCTCGTCCTTGGGCAAAAATTAGCGAATTTTATCACACTGATACGACATAATAATAATAATAGGTCACGTAATTTCGATTTGCAGGTCTCGGCTGAGAACCCGTTCCAGACAAGAGTTCACAGGGGGAATGCTTAAGAATCGATGACGATTTCTTACAGTATTCAAGTCGTGCAAAAAGCTGCACTGCAACAGGCCGAATCTGCAAGGCCGTTTTTCATCTTCCTTTCCCTATTCTGATATTTTTTTTTTATTGAACATCAAGTTTTTGAAAAAAAACTAAGAGCACAACTATCCTTCAAAAGCCTCGATTTCGAAGTCACAGCAAGGGCATTTCAATGCCCTTACTGCGCTTCATGGCTTTGAGATTGACTTTGTTATATCAAAAAGTGATAATGTCGACTAATCTACCTAAAGCAAACAGTAACTACTTTTCATACGCTAAATAAGCACAACAACTTAATGTTCTAGTGAACATTTGTTGATTCTAAAGAACGTAGAAATCGGGTTACAAATCACATTTGCATCTAAATACATTGAACACTGTGTTTTTTTCTCAGGTTTTAATTTAAAATTAGAAAATAATTTAAAATAGCACTATTGAGCTATTGTAATCTTGAACAAGTGCAAAAAAAATAAATTTACGCTATTTCAATCTTCTAACTAACCAGTACTTCAGCTTGCTTCGATTGCTTTGGATCTATATCTTTGAGATGTCGATTATAGGTCACAGTGTTAGGTACTTCGAGTCCCCTATGATGTCACGGTCAGACGAACATTTTCTTTCTTACTACTACTTTGGTTCTCTTCTAAATTGTCAGCGACCCAAATGACGGTTATGAAATTGAGATCTAAATTAAAATTGGTGTCAATCGTTCCTTAAATCTACCCAACTTCGACTCCGGCAACGTGCGTTGAAGGAAAGCCACGAGATTTATCTAAATCGCATTAAGTGCCGATTTCGAAATGATGCTTCCAGAATTGCTTCGTTCTGCTAGGTCTGTCTAGCGTATCATAACAGCCGTACATAAAGGCATCACCATTATGATTATCCTCACAAAAATCTATCTGCGTCGTGACCACCCGGGTAGCTTAGTGCCAGATACTTCTCTCCTTCGTATCACTTACACGCCGTCGGCACTTTGTATTACAGCTCTTTCATTTCTAAGCGACATTCGGCAGGGGACAGAGAAGAAAGAGAAAGTAATGAAAAAAGATCAAGACTTTAGGCGCAGGGCCTAAAACATCCTCATAACAGGGTGGCTGCGACAGTTGCTACTGTTGCCCGACTCTGTAATGTTTCCTTTAGCCTTGAAAAAGAAACAACAGGAGAAGCAAAAGCTCAATTTTCAACAAATTGACAAGTTTTTTTTTCCAAGTTTGTCTATCGTCCTGAAGATACTAAGAGGAATAACTAGATTATTCTTCGTCTTTTAGATCAACCAATGTACCAACGCTAGAGTACACGCGTCGTATTCATGGTAATATTCACCGGAACTCACTTGCGATTATTACGGTTGCTAGCTACCCACTCATAGGTAATTCTGGAACCAATGAAGTGTTGACATGTTTGGAGGACAAAAAGGCAGCAAAGGACTCGTATCCTATCGTGCGTATGAAGAAAACAGAAGATAAAGATAGCGAGGCGGTCCTAGTGGTCACGAAAGAAGCAAAAACAAAAATCGCGCACCAGCGCAAGCCCACATTAGTTTTTGAATTATCGCTTGGGCAAAAGGGTAACAAAGACGAGAGCGACAGGTTGCGGTGGCGCTTTTTCCCGCGCCCGATATATACTGTCTTTATTTTGCCAGTGCAAGTGGCCTATGTGCAACAGCGGCCGTGAGGGACCTGCGGTCGGATGCCCATCACAGTGGTTGCGACTGCGACATATTCGGCAGAGGAAAAGTCAGTCGAGGAACTGTTCAAGCTGTCCCAGTAGCTTATTAATATCACTATATACAAATAAGTATAAACTTGCAATGCTATTTCATTCCAAGTTAGGTAATGGATACCGCAATTATCTAATAGTCAAAATAAACTCTTAACCTTCACATAATACAATACAAAATAAAGATGTATAACTTATACTGTAGTTAGTTAGACAAATTTAACTTCGTACAATATGCGTTCCGCAGTGCTAATTGAGCAGCAACGCAATCTTACGGAGATCATTATTTTGAATGGAGCACTCTAAACACAGCTTATATGAACAGTGGCTTATAGGCTTACAAGTAAGGCTTTGGCCTACATCCTGATCAACCGCGGCTGCTTCAATGCACATTAGTCACTAAGCGGACTTCTGCTACATTCGATGACACACTTTTTCGATGAGGTCATTACACAATGGCACGACAGCAAATGACTTTCACCCTATTACGTGTCTCGCGTGACCTGGATTACACTATTATTGAAATTAGAGATGATTTTAATTTTTCCACATTACTTCATTGCTATTGTTGGCCTTTCTTTCTCTTCCTCATGATATAGCTCGGAATAGTAAAAGGAAAATGGTATGGGGTGGTAGATCCCATGGGAGAACCGAACAAATGCAACCGCGATTTATGAGAGAAGAAGTTTCCGCAGAGGAAAATCTGTTCGCCTTCGTAGTAGTAGGAGACGGAGAAGCGTCCCCAGCGGCAGCAACGGAAACAGAAGTGAAAAAGCAAAATACAATCAAAACTGTTAAAGAGAAATTTTATTTTAGCAGAAGATGGCAGCCGCAAAAATAAGCGAAGAAATGGAACGGAAAGGAATGGGCTTCACAACAAAGAATTGAATGCGCAGTTGAAAAAGTAACTTCCGAAAGCACTTCTTCGATACCTCAACATTCAGCAGCACGACTCGTTTATCCATCCATTGAATGGCCACCGAAGGGTTACTGCGGAACCCGCTTTATCCACTAGATGGATACTGTAGCAGCAAAGAACGATGCAGCGTTCGCAAATGCTAGCCAAGACTGGCGGTGTGTGACATTATGTTCAGTCACTCAATCGCCTATTATGCCTCAGAAGCTTGCTGTAATCCGTTTGTTTTTGTTTCAGGCAAACCCAGACCAGGTAATGCTGGCGCCTGCTCAAAGCAGGCGACGATCCGCGAACTGACTGGGTGTAAACTGCGTGCGAAATTCAACAATCTCGTAAGTCCTGATTCACCGCTTGGCGCATCGTTAAAGGGGTCCGAAAGTTAACCTGTTTCCCTAGAGGCGGGCTAGTTAGAGTTAGACCCGCTCTACTAGTCGGCGGACCTCTCAGAGGAAAGCGCTACATTCAATAAACCTTTTCGCAGTGCCTTTCAGCAGTGGTGTCACATTTGCACTCACTACAGAGCACACTGCGCTGTTCGTTCGGCCACCAACTAAAACTCACAACAGCGTCACTGACAAAGAAGACAAAACGCTTCTTGCCTACTCGGCCTTATTCGGCGGTACCATCACTAGTAGCACCGTGACTACTAGCATGAGCTACAAGTGCAGCGGTCGCCACAAGCGTTCAGAAGATGTTTCCTCCAATGACCCTCCCTCGTTTGCTCCCCTACATAACCATGAATATCTACAGTAAGTAGATAGAAAAAAGATTATCCCGTTTTACCCCACAGGACTTCTTATATTCGACGATAGAGTAACACTCCGACGCCATTGAATATCTAACAAGGCATAAAACTTTATTTCAATTGTATCCAAGAATACAATGTCTAATGTCTGTGACTACAACAACAGAATAATAGTATCGCCAGCTGATGCCCTTATTGGACAAAAGATTCGGAAACGGGTGTGTTGAATGCTCGTAAATAAATAGACTTATAAAAAAAATTCTGTACTATACCAAGAAAAAGTTAGAAGGTGTAAGAAATTCTCCGAACCGAAACCGAAAGCCAACCTTAATTTAATAGGTTTAATTGTTTTCTAGTAGCATAAGATGCTCATCATTTGGATAAGGTCATACATAAGCGTAAATACATGTCAAGAGCCTAAGCGCCCTTGTCATGTGCATACACCAACGCTACTCATAGCTAACGGCCTATAACTAACTGTCACAGCGGTTACGCCCTCGGTCTACCCGATTTATAAAATTGTACAAGTTGTGCGATATCAGAAAAGGGAGTACCGGTTGAAAAATTGGTAAAAATGCGAAACTATAAGAAGCTTTTGTCTACTTCTTATAGTAGCTCAAGGCACAGCGTACTGCACACGATAGGACGGGTGACATATATGGCTAACATTGAGCTAACTAATCCAGGTAAATACGAACGTAGTCTTGCATGTTCCCTTTTAGTTGACGATCGTCAAAACATCTTCGTAAAGAGACTCAGTGCCCCAATAACCCGCTCTTTCGTCTCGAATGAGCTTCTAGAACTCCTACCCCAGCAAAATTTCTTAGAAGCAGGAGCAACGAGCGAAGCGCAGCACGAATGATATAGGATGCCTAATTTCTACACCATATCGATCCGTAGCGCTTTTAGTTATCCATTCGTTATAACAACCCATGCTTGATTGGCCTTGATAGGTTTGGGGATTTTAGCAAGTACTATTTATACTGAAACTTCGTAGGTTTTCCTCTTTCCACAAACTTTGTAAACATCAGAGCTATTCAGGAGCTAGCGGAAGCTACCACACCACAAATAATAGTTCACCGTCTGAAACTTTCAACGCAGAGCATTCAGTGTCGTCAGTTTTCGCTTTCACAATGAGGATGTTCTATCGTCGGCGAAGAATACGTCTATAAATAATGGAAGCACTCGTTTCGTGATCCTAATGGGTTTGTGGGAAAGCATAAACGTTTTATTATTCTCTTTAACGCTCGTGTGACGTGCAGTTTCTGGCGCTTCACCATTTCAGTGCTGTCGTTGTTGCAATTCCCTTGTCTCCGTGTAACGACCTGATGTTGACCTACAAGCAAAGGCTCGAACAGATTAGGCCGATTGAACACAGACGCCCACTAAAGGCCCCTCCCTGCACACGGAAGCCACCAAGGAGAATATAGCCTATTGGCGAACACAAAATATTGCAGCCTATTTGACAAGCTGTCCACAGTGTGCGTTATGGCAACCCAGCACCTCCTCTGCCAGCATATTACTTGAATTACTGGTCTTATTATGGGTCGTTCCTGCTCCTGCTATTAATGCTATGACTGAAAACATTTTCTGCGTGACGCACGTGTTCTTTTACTCAATCGCATACAGTGGGCACTACCCACCTCTAAATCTTTGGACTGCAATTAGAACTAGGCTAAACCAATGCCTTGAACGTCTCAATCGCCATTGGTCCATAGCTTCGATCTCTAGCGAACTCAACAGACATTATAGATGTATAGTTTTATCGTTTTACCGCATCCAAGTCTCAGTATTTGCCGATCTGCTTGTCTTTGTGAGATCGGTTCTTGACGTTGACAGTTCAGACGCATTATCTGGCATCAATACTGTCCTTAACAGGCGTTAGAAGAACAATGTTAACGATTACCAAAGAGGATATGCGTATATCAACCTAACGGGATTTCTGTATACAGAAAGCGAACAGGAGAAACGTGTCGCAATTATCAGTGATGATCATTACTAGCCTTCATCGTGTCATCGATTGTAGTAATGATAAACAAGCTATAACTTAACAAGTCTCAAAAAGTGGCGCTATAATTGCAATTTATCAGTATCTTGTAATGCGAGATCGGTAAGGATCGGACGCGAAAAAGTTGAATTGTACTTAAGTACCTATAGTTAGAATCTTGAAATCTGGAGAGAAATATGAGGTAACTTAGATTCAAATTCGGCTGTCAAGGAAAATGGCGTCGACTAAAGCAACTGATTAACTTGATTCCGGACAAAAGAAGCATAAGTAGCAATGATTCTTATAGTTCAAGTATAGAAAAACAAAGCTTTGAAACTTTGCGTTTCTCATATATCTGTAGATAATGGATTCAAGAATTAAAGATCTGCATACCAAATTACAGTGCTAGATCTATGTGGTATCAAACAGACAGTGGAATCAAACGACGAAAAGCAAAAATGCATACATTTGCTATAGGTTTAGATGCGTTGCTATATATTTTGTCGATCGAATAATATGAAGCTAATCAAAGAAGACTCAACCTAGTTCATTTCATTAGAGTGTCCTTACCGCTGGCCTGTGGAAGGAAAGGCAGGCCAAAAAAGATTACAGTCCGTTTACAGTAGGAAACAGAGGTTTATAGACTGTATCTGAGTCGTTGAAATCAGAGTACACGTTCTTGCTTTTGAGCCTATTCGTAAAGCCATCCACAGATAACCATAAATTTTATTTATGCCATCTGGATACCTTTACCTAAGCGCCCACACACAAATTATCTAAAAACTATTTAAACACATTTATAGAATCGTGATAGGGATAAAAGTATTGTTCGACTAAAGGTACTTAATTAATAACATGGGTGCGCCAGCCCGCATCATGCTCGTCAGGTATACCTTTCTTTGGCATGGATAAATTTTGGTTCATATCAGACAATGCATGCATCAGGTTTTGCAAATATTTTATTTCAATTCCAAGGACATGTAGCTCTTTTTAAGTATTCTCTGTTTGGCCTGGGATCGTATACACCAGTATTTATTTAGCATACAGCTGAGCTGAGTTCGGATTTGAACCTAGGAGTTCTATGATCCCAAACGAATTTCCTATCCGCCTTGCATCGAAAACGAAACGACGACAACCGTATCGAAAAACCTAAGTTGAGCGAGAGAATAAACGAAAGCAGATCAGACGCATTACATGACTACAGTTATAGTTTAAATTACGTGGTGTACAGTTGTGCTGGGGGCGTGCGCGTATTCCAGCGGGCGTATTCTGTTAGCTTGAAACGGAACCAATGATCGTAGGTAGCAGTTATTCATTATAAGCCCAATATTACAATATGTTTACATCTCTAGTCAGCATAGGTGGAGACGTGCCGACATACGGAGTGCGGACGTAACTTCTGACGAGTGTTAAATGCCAGTGCGGCGCAGGCACTCCATCTGAAAGAGGTGTTATGACTCTCGTCGTTGAGGCATGTATACTTTATTATTGGGCTCCAGTAGATATGTTTTCATATTAAATCAATTACTACTTTATTATGTCAACGACAGGAAGGTGATGCTGAACATTTTCAAAAACATTTTGTGCTAAGAATGAACATATTACGAACGCAGTCACAATTGGATAAATACCCCCGTGTCCAAGCCTCCGACTTTACAATAAAAAAAAAACATTAATTTAACCTTATTTCTTATAATATATTTGTTTCTACAAAAATTGATTTGGGTTGGAAATATGGGGAAGGGTAATAACGATCTACCTATTCTATCGCTCGCTACCAGTTTCTCAATAGCCGCTAGTTTATTTGCATAAACACTCTATATCGCATAGTTTTAGTGAAGTAATCGAAAGGTTTTTAGGTCATAGAAACACGGCGACTACGAGAAGTTCTCGGTCTCCGAAGTCAACCGAGTGCCAAGGCGAGCTTAACACAGGGAGGCGTTGTAGCGACACATGTGCCTTTACCTACTGCATCGTGCTGTCAGGTCAAACAGGTTTAGAGCATATCGTGCCAGCCACTTGGAGCTTTGAATATGGGAAAGCGTGATGACGGTACTACGGGCTATAAACCTGCAACGCTTGCTTACGCTGCCCGCCATGAAAGGTCTGCACTAGGAACAACTGCACCGGAACGCCTTGTGTGACAAATCAATCGAATAGCAACGTATATGTAAGCTTCGGATTGTCAGCATAGCGCTCTAGCAATATCAAAAAGTACATTCCCATTAACTCAAACTCACGTTGAATCCCTTAGATACCCTAAACCATTTTTCTGCAGTGCCTCATTCTCCGCTAGAACCAATACTTTCTCTTTGTGGTAATAACTTCACTGGGATAGAAAGATCTGTAAGTGAGAAACCGCGTCGATTCACACATGACATATGGGATTCGAATCGGCGCTATACATGAGTACTATAGTATACAAGTTCTAGTACGACCTTAAACAATGATACATGATCGATTAATCAATACTAGAACCAGCTTTAAGAAAATGTGATAACATAAGAATCGGTACTATTCATTTGTTGGTGCCCAGCCGTTTTCTTCAATCAACCTTTTCTATTGTTAAAGGAGTAATCAAAAACTCTATCCGGTTGCCGGCGCCTCGCTAACAGCTGGTAAAAGTCTTCTTGTAGTTTCTGATACTTGATCATCCTCACTGGCGACCACGTAGGTAAGTGGCTGGTCGCTCCCCGAATGCATAATCAATGAGAACAAATCGTTTGCGATGCATCGTAAAGAGGTAATTTCAAAATGCTAAGGGGGTAAACACGCATGTGTCGAATGTGAGTTCTGCGAACTCTGAGGCCGATTGATTATGGACCTTGTTGGAAGAAGCGCATTGTTAGGTTTTGATGATGCCTGCTTTCCTCTTGTCGGCTGCAAGATTGGTGAATATATGTATAGTAATTCACTAACTGACAAGTTTACAATTACCAGACCGCGTCAATTTGCGCGTGCATGACCAGACCAAGATTGCAGACCTTTTGGGGCAGGATATGTGTTTCAGTTCGACGGTTCTCCCACTTCTGACCACAAAAAGTAACAGAGTCACTTTGGACAGAAACCGTCGTCGTCGTCGTCATGCCTGCCACACAGTACAACACAACAGGCAGGTCTGTTTTGTCGTTAGTTCTAGTTTGAGTGCGTGAAACATTAGAGATATGGCCTTCGTTTCTGCTGGTGCAAACAAAGTACTGACGGCCGCATTGGCAGTTTTATGATCGCCAGCAAATTGTATAGCAAAAACAACGTAAAAAAGGATTCCGTTCCCTCTCTACCTCGGTCTCAGTATTACTGCGTAATTATTATTATTATTACAGTGTTGCTCCTGACGGAGGCGTGGTAGTGGGAACGAAAAAGCGTACGGCTAAAAACAATAAAAAAAAAGATGCCGAAAATTCTGCATGACAAGGAACAACCCGTGTTAGGAAAACACAGACAGCGTCGCTATGAATATCCCAAAACGATTAGCAACCTGTGCTTCAGCACAGTAGCTGTGTCCTCGACAGCTTTTGTGAAGCGGCCGCGAAGTGGGCCGCGTTAACTATACATAGGAAGCTACAGAAGAGTGAGGTTAGAGAAGCGAAAATTGAAAAACTGGATTGGCCTGCATCAGTTTTAGCCAATTCAGGTTGCCTGGGTAGCGGCAAAATACACGCGATTAAGATACATACTACTACTACGGATATATTATCTTTTTATTCCACATCTCTATGCAGATGATAATCGTAACGCCATCGAACAATTTACGTATACGCACGAGAGTAGATACGATAACATGTGGAAATGCACGTGCGCAACATAGGTGTACGTACG
Source organism: Varroa jacobsoni (assembly GCF_002532875.2). NCBI lineage: Eukaryota > Metazoa > Arthropoda > Arachnida > Mesostigmata > Varroidae > Varroa > Varroa jacobsoni. Next base: position 380,474 of record NW_019214031.1, read on the forward strand.
GTCGCTTATGATTGGGCTCTCTGTGCAGGGACACATCGAAAGGAGGATGAAACAAACAGCAAAGAACTAGAAGAACATGATGACAGTTTAAAAGGGGGCAATGAACAACGACAGCGCAACAGCGTACTGCAATACTGCTCTAATAACGTTCACGTTCATTTAAAATGTTCAAGGTAAAGAGGAACGCTGTGGGATGGTAAAAACTAGTAGGCGCCTAATTAGTACATAACGCGCGTAGGCTCGAGTAAGCTGTCGATGAACTCATGTGTTTATGAATGATGACAGAAGTGGTAACAAACCAACGGCTTTTATCCACTCAGAATGACAGTAAAGGAGTAACGCTCAACCATTAACCGACGTCAAAATAAAAAACTCACATTTATTACATTAATTAATGTTCAGCCCTTTTTAATTAATGGAGCGCTTCGTAAACGGTGGAATAACATTAGTTGATATTCAAGCGACTTCTAATGCTAGTATCGCTTTACCAATTCCTGAGCGACTTCCGTCCTTATTTTAAAAGCTCATACTCCTACCATTAATAAACCTAACACGGCCTCAGTTTGTGCCTTTACTTCAAAATTCGACAGTTCTCACTTATTCCTTTTCATTCGTAAACTATATACAGATTGTAATAAAGTCTGAGTCAGTACACCAAGCCACATAGAGAAACAAGCGCACTAGAGGAGAACACGAGGTATGTTTCTTATCACAGTTTTCTCCTCATATATGCCAGCTACGTTCTTCGCTTGATTCATGGAAGCTTCTGACTGCACCAGGCTACACATGGTGGAAATCGTCATGTGCAGTAAAACGAATGACGGTTTAACAGTTTCTCTGATTTGGTTTTTTTCATTCGGCGTTTCTCCCGTGTTGGCAAACCTCGCATTGACTTTGACGAACTTCTCACTTTTTGAAGCGCTCGGAAAGGTTACTCGTGGTTAAGAATCTGAAGCGTCATCTGAAATCTTTGACTTTGACAGCAAAGCAGGTTTTTTTCAATTTTTCTCTAATTTCTTGCCGTAGAACGTAGATTCATTACATGTTTTTCGGGCACGAAGCTTCCGTTCAATTTAGCTATTTCAGATTCGCAACCGGCATGTCCTCTCGAATGACATTCAGCCCGTGAATCTGCCCCGGAACCATTTTCAGTTTTAATAAATAGGGTGCGAAGAAAACAAGGCCAAAAACGTTGATTGCGCGTGACGCCGCAGTAAGCGTCTCACTAATTTTTTTACGCTATCCGAAATAGAGCTGTTAGAAAGATGATCAGCCTAAACACGAAAACTAGTTGACGTACACGGCTGAGCCGGTAAGGAACAATGTATTGTAAGTCACTACCCTACTTGCCCTTTCGAGTTTCACTACCTCGACCTCAGTGAAGTTAATTGATAGTCGAAGTGTGCTCCTACCGCTCCTACATTTTACCTGCTGAACTCGGATCATTCGCTTAGGATATTGTTTCTGACATGGTTCTAAGGGTACGCTTCCTGCAAGAAAGCTTCGACGGCAATTTAGGAAAAGGGCTCAAGTACCTTTTGCAAAATTTGTCTGGAAGAAGAAGAAGAAGATCAGTTTCTCTATTCAGACATCTTGTTCTAGATGTGTTATTCATTAGATAATGTAATCACTGTGAATAAGTCAAATGATCATCTATTATAGACATCCGTTTGTTATAAGCGTTTGAATACTACATATAAGTAGGGGAAAAGCCGCGCGAGTTGACTGGAGTATTATAAATGTCTATCGAAAACCAATAATGTCTTTAAAATCGCCTGCTTATTTTGTATAGAAATTTGAATAGGACCGATTACAAAATTATAACTTTTATAGTCCAAATCATACCTAACACCCAGTATTTATGCCTCCCAAATGTACACCTCAGATACGTGTTACACTTCCGAATTCCACCCTTCGATTCAAGCTGAGACACTGAACAGTCGAACGCTTAAGAGGCCTCCATTCTTATCTTGCGTAAAAAACTATATGCCCAAACTTCATTCGTTGCCATATGACTTTCCTGCTACAGAAGAACTGATATATAATAATCTAAAAAACGAAAACACTTCAAATATAAGAGCAATAGTTCCTGGTTTGTTGACAGTCGCGACAGACAACCCAGTTTGATATCGTCCTGCTCTATTGCCGCCGCCGTATAGCTGAACCCTGCTTGGCCCTGTGTCTTCTATAGGTTCGCCTTCTATATAAAGAAACTAATACATGCCTATCGTGATGTACCATCTTGTCTGCCACATTATGAATTTAAGTACCAATAAAAGTAACGCTATTTGTCGGTAAGAATTGACAAGACATGGTGTTGGTGCTTATGAGTATTGACGGTCTTATCGCTCTTGGCGATGCGATGTCGAGTCTGGGCTGTGAGATGAACGACTGCTGAGTATGAACCGCGTCTGCGTATATGGCTGTCTAAGACTTTCGGCAAATAGCTCTTGCCTTATCGGCGTTTTGACTTTTGTAGAACGTTTCTACTAACGTACCAATGCCGACCTGGTAGCCGATAAAAGTACCGATAAAAGTTTGTAATTGGTTTGTATGTTAACACTCATTATTATCATGATCATGTTATGTACATGCAGAACTCTTCTGATACAGATAATCTCTTCTGGGGTGTTTCAAGACCTATTATTTGTTTTGAATGGTCACTACTTCGGGGTCTACAAGGTGAACAGAATGTTAGATGGGCTTATGCCCTTAGTCACTGTACAACGCAAACGATTCCCTAGGGGTGCATAGATTAGAAAACAACACTATATATATATATATATATATATATATATATATATATATATATATATGTAAGTAAGGGTGTTCTTATTATTTACGATGTGTAGTTACTCCTACACGAAAGCGAAAATACGGCTCTACCTGAAGGCAATATTGAAATTCTAATACTCGGCGCATATAATACAGATTTTTTAGTATTCTATTTCAAGTTACCTTTATTGTTTGTTTATTTCCATAAACCATTGAAAAGTGTTCCTTTTCCTCTATAAGTCCATCGTAATTTCATTGTGCAGCGCGCGGAATTTTACATCAGATTCAGATCCCCCTAAAGTTGAAAATTCCAGGTGGTAAGAAAAAAAGCATATTTCCAACATCCACTACAGTTCACCTTTCGTTGAGAACAAAAAGCTGTTGAAGTAGTACGAGGTGTTTCTGCCGTATACGCTCTGAAAATCATGCCTGAAAAGAATTTTTAAAAAAAACATTGCTGAACTTTAATCATTCGTTAGTTTCCAAATGCCAGTATTATTTAATGATCTAGTAGCGGTATTTTGAATCTAGCGGATATATTCTGCCTTGGTCGGCCGCCTGAGGTCGATAAGAACCGCCTGAAGGCACCCCTGACGGAGAACAACTCTAAGTTAGGCGAGTAGATGAATTGCAGTCATATGACTATCGACAGGTATTTTTAATCTATAAGCTCTACTCAAAGATTAGTCTGAGTGCTCCATAAGCTAAGCCTTTCAGAACCTTGCGCTATACAGACGAACACTCAGTCATAAATGATAAATTCCTACACAGAATCATTACGGACGACAGAACGTGGTGTTTTCAGGTTGACACGAAGTAGATATATGAATATCTAGCTCTGGAAACTTCGCTTAACCTTAGAGTTAAGTCAAATCGCCATTTTCAAAAGACTATTATTTACGTTTGGTGGAACTCGAAAAGTCACTACTACTGGTGAATGGTTGAGGGGGCAAAATAGCCAATTTATCCACATACGGCCCAGTTGTGTCGATAAGACGAAATAGTTCGATAAACGAGACAAGGTCGCCCTGTTAAAGGAAAAATTTAGGCAACACAGGACAAGGATTGCGAAAGGCGCACTACGCAAACTGTACGGCCGTAGCTTGAGTGGAAGACTATTACACATACCACATTCGCTAGGTTTCGAACCTACGAGTTAACGCTTTTTTAATCGCTCGAAAATTAAATTACTAACCGTACATTTTACAGTGAAGAAGGTCCTTGACGAATGCGTCAACACCGGACCTGCCAAAAAGGAAGAACTTCATTGGTTGAGGGATAGTTAATAGCCTTCGACAGTTATGACAAATACATAAGATAGTCATTTGCTACTATCATTTTGGCACTTTGTAAAGAAAATAACTTGACATAAAGGAGAAAGTGGGGTTGTACGGGTCGAAATTTGGTGAGCGTGTCCATTGGCAGAACTGTTTCGCCCGACTGGTGCGGTACACCTAAAAAAGTCGTCATGCGTAAAAATCTCTTCGAAAATCAGTAGCACACTGTTGACAAAAGCAATATTTTGTACTACGAGCGCGGAAATACGACGACTTACTTTAAATTAACATATGTACATAGGCACACATTTTTCAGCAAACTCTGTAACTACTTACTTCTTTTGCAACATCGATGTCAGCTTGTTTCAAACGCAGTAAGCTAGATAGCCTATACCATAGAATTCATGTAGTTCCGGACTGGTCATTTATTATAGCTTAGCTCAATGTTATGCCCTTCATGAAACGTGCCTTGTTTTTGGTTTAGACTAAGAATAGTAGGTGAAGCCGTGGTGTAAGAACGGGTCTGTAATCTTGCTCCCTCATAGTACAACAGATGTTTAATGAAATACATAAAAAAGAAAAGCCCCTCTATATGGCCCTATGTTCGAAAGTTTGGACAACGTAAAAATTCTGTAATGCCAATTGCATGCAATATCTGACCCATCCACACCTAAAATTTGCAAAAAGCTTTATAGTGTTAAAAACGGCTTATACAGCCCCACCTTCCGCTAACTAACACTATTTAGGTCGTATATTTTTCTATCGATTACGTGAATGGCAGTACGTGCTGTAATACAAATCTGTCAGATTTCATGTCGAACCGTCAAATGATGATATATCGTGAAGCAACTTTTATATACTTTCAAAGGAATCTGATTTTTCAATTAACACTCAGTGGACTGACCAAGTCCGTATCAGCTGACTTGCTAGTCGACGACTCGCGCCTACCGATCGGTCAGGATGATGTTTTTGTGAGGTAACTAATGAGTCAATGAGTTCTGAACCTAAAACATAACTAGGCTATTAGTGAGAGGACGTATCGTAAACTTTGCCGCGCAATTTGGACGCATCGCACAACTGTCTACTAATGTATACGTTACCTAGTTCATTACTGAAACGTCCTATAGCTACGCATTGCAAAAAAAAAAACTACCATCACATGCCTCGACTGAATACGTACATACGTACGTATTTACCCATTATCGTGGACTGATATATATATATACGGTACAACATCTGTTAAGCGATGTCTATTCTAAAGAAACGTTTTTTTATGTACTTTGGCTTCCATTTCAGGACTTTTTTTCCCATGTGTTTTGGCCATTCCTTCACCATTCTCAATTACGTCATGAGGACGTGTATCGATGATACCAATTTTTGCTCAATCAAAGTACACTTTTATCATTCAGGTAATACCTGACGTGTGTTTCAGGCTTTGTGTATTCTGAATATAAATAAACTTTTTCGGAAATATAAACAGTCAAATGTATGGTGGGCTGTGTCCACTTGCGCGAGATCATTAACATTCGTCATAAATAGCATTTTTCGTTATGTTTTTATTTTGTTGCAATGTCTTACAAGTTTTATATTGTCTATGGACCCAGCAGAACGATATAATCCGATTGAATGAATCACATATAGTCAGGAGCCTTTAATTCACCCTCTTAAATATAATATTTGAATATATCTGCATAGATTGGGCTGAAATCACATGAAGGTTGGTCCACGCCCAGGTTGACTATGCACAATTATCTTTTTTCTTTTTTTTTTTCTTCAATAAAGAACAGAAGATGGCAAAAATATTCGTGGCCCCTTCCATAACATTTCAACAGTAGAATAAATGCAATCAATCGTAAAACTCTGTTTAAATACTTTGCATTGCCCAACTTTATTCTCAGTAATCCAGTGGTCTTGACCTAGGTAGCTTTGCAAACGCATGTGTTTTTATATACTTTTTCGAACGACACAAAAGTCAGTGCCACGCTAAACGCATGCTAATTTAGAAACAAAACCCGTTCTGTTTAAAAATCAGGCCTTCTTATGTGCCAGAAGCGCTCATGCCGCAACATTAGTCTTTTTCCTTTGCTTCTATGAGCTTTATTTTTCTCAGGAGCTCTTTTGAGTGAAAACAAGAATTCGAAACTTGCCGCAATAACAGCTCGAAAAGTGGTCCTTCGTAGAGACCGCTGGCATAGCATGCCAACTGATACCGAGGATTCTGAACCAAGCGTTTTTAATCGTCATGAATTCATACCCTCGTTCATTCATGCCCTCAAAATATACAAACGCTAACTTCTACTTCCTGAGCGTCTCCGGACTTCTACTCCTGAAGTAGCCTTACGCGAGACGGATAGTTGGCTATACGAATGGACACAGCGAGAGCCATATTGCCCCTAACTGATATAACAACTTTTACGAAGTTGGCCCCTTTGGTGACGATGTCTTTTTTTTGAGTACACAATCTCCTGAGAGTAGGAGAGCGACTAGGAAGCTTTTAGCAACAAACAGAGCTATCACTATTAGCATGGTCGAGTGACGTTCAAGTATCACAGAGTATGCTCGTACGCGATTCTGAATAAACCACTGTACGATTAGCAAACTATATAAAAACTATTTAGCCCTCAATTTACCATAAAAGCAATGACTGCTCATGCAAATGGGTATCTAATAATAGCACCTTCCTGATATAATCAGTTACAATTGGTAAGGTATTCAGTGTGTATTGATTCCAGTCTCTATTACATACTCTGTGAAAAGCCTTCCCTAAGCAGAGCGGCCTAAATTCACAGCAGAATCTATTCTAACTTTCTGTATCAGTCGACTAACATGCAAGAAACCAGTGCAGCCTTTCAAAGCAGGTAAGGCCTTCGATGGGTGAACAAGAACGCTAGCTATCGCATTGCAACTCGCAAGAAAGCGTTTTTTGTTCAGAATTTTCTTATGGAGAATAACGTTGGCTTATCAGACAAGTCTCTGCTGTCGTAGCAGGTTCGAGGAAGCACAAATCAACTATGTATATCGCTGCTAGTTATGGTCAAACAGTAGCCCAACAACGATCTCGGATGTGTGCTCTGTTTACTGATTTCGCAATATTTTCATAGTATGCATACTCCTGAACGATTTTCTTTGCTTTCAGAACAGTCGCTGTTTTTACACCGCCGAATATCGGTTACTCATATAGCTGCCCGTCTCTACATAAATTCAATTATTAGTTTAGCTACCCTTAATCGGTTGCTATTGACATGGGTTCGTAGCGTAGACTCGCATGTGGATTGAATAGAACGGCGCTGAGTAGGCGGAGGCGATCCTACCGTTTGCAGCGATGCCCCAATATTTAAGGCCACCATTTACTGTTTTGCCACTGGGCAAATCTTCTTAAGCAATATCTACTACAGGCTAAAGTTCAATACAATACAGTAGAATAAAGGACACGATAGAGACTAAGAAAAGGAGAAACAACCTGCTTTCCAATTGTTTTTCGGGCAGCTGATCACACTGACACACAATACATGATAGTTCGTACGGAGGGAATAGTGGTACACGTATGATAATAATTACCATTAATGTACTTCGATTGGTCCAAGGGACCGAACCAAGCACAGGAAGTTTTGCGTTTTCATATTTTCTCGAATAAGGCGCGCTTGAAGAATATGTACTTCGCTGGGTTATCAGCCAGCAATGAAACTACAAGCGAGACTGTTCTCTATTCAAACTCAATATGAAGGAACTGTCACGTAAACGTATTCAAGAGTTTGCGTAGAGCAGTTGAGGGAAACAGTAAACAAACAAATTACGGCTGCAGGAAGATCCCTTCTATATTGAACACTTTACGCTGTTGCAGAGAGCTGCCGGACATCGTTTTGTCGTAAGTGTATCAGCAAATCACCGTTTTTCTCGTCTTCGTTAATCCACTCACATTCAGTGGACCGTGTCTATATAAATATCGACGATTCACTGGGTATATTGGTTTTCTATCCGGTGTACTCGGGGAATCGTGCGCACGGCGTGGGACGAAGGCGCGTCATGGCGTATGGCATTTATGCAATGAAACGAATGCTATACTCGATTGTATCTTCAACGGATTGCAACAGGAACACACAGCTTCTTCTCAGAAGACTTTTCGAGTGGTAACCTCTTTCGTTTCACCAAAGTCTCAGACGCGATTTGGCCAGCTTAACAAGCTTACGCAATAATCAGATGTCTGTTGCGACAAAGGATCTCCTTTTCCATCTTGTGGCGGAAGTAACACAGGCACGAAGCTCCAAAGCCTACCTTCCGCGCTGTCTTTGACGAGGACTATACCAAGCATGGCGTAGTCTAAAGGGACGCCGAGTGAAAGACGCTGCTGTTATAAAATACACCAGCAAGAGTGAAGATGATGGTTGAGCTCTACGGTACGTGACCGTGCAGATTTGATCGTGGGTAGCCTTCGCGGATGCGTGTACGCATGTAGTGGCAGTTCTGCTGCCTGCTCCGTGTGATACCGACTGCAACGAATGGAAAATATAATAAGCATGACAGCAAAGTGTGACACGGTTGTACAAAACTAGGCCGACCGACAAATGTATCTTTTCACTACGCGAAGGGGATTATGATACAGATTTAAAACTAGCGCTAAGCACCTCATCACCAGACGAGAGCTGTTTCTTGCAACCTGTTACTAATGAAGCTCGTGCAAGAGTGATCACGCGTCCTGTAAAAATTAACGGACCCGATCTGCTGATCCAAGAGGGAAGCGCATGGCATTCATCGGTATCTCAGAGTAAAAGCCGTCAATTCATTTATTTTGATTTAGTAGGACTGCAATTACTTTGCATAACTGTGTTAAATCACCAGATGACCTGAATAAGCAGGCCACCTATCTCTCTCAAAGCTTATAATTGCGTTACAAAGCCCATACTATGGTACAGTAACCGAATTACACTCGTACCATGTTCCTTTTGTAATCGAAATGTTTCCTTTTAATGTCAAAAGGCCTGTTTATCGAAACGAAGTGCAGTCTTTCATATATATCGCTTCGTATAGGATAGAATAATGTTCGTCCTGTTCCTTGATTCATCAGCTAAACCAGCTAAAGTGGGACGTATTCTTAATAAAATGGTCGCGAAGCAGGTTTCCGTTAGATAATTTTAGTTTTTCTTTTAGCCTATTTGTAATAATATGTCAGTGATCATCTAGCACAGCTAGCTGCCGAAGGCGGAAATTCTTCTAAATGAATATTTATTTGGCTAAAAATTCGATGCTTCTTGACGTCCAGAATCGTGTAAAACACAGAAAAAAGACAAAATTAAATGGGACGTAACTACTTTCTATCGAGTCAACTTTATGGAGCACAGTCAGCTGTTAGATCAGTGAGCAATAGGCGTCATTTAATTAATATTTAGCATAGCTGGCTATTTTTTTCGGAGTATATATTGATCAGTTGCTAACGGAGCCGAATAAATGAGGAGTACAACAGTTCCACTATTTGCTATATTGCCCCTGTCTGCTACAAACGATGGGCAGGCAAAGTGCAATGATCGACCTTTTCTAGTAGAGGCAGCGATATGCTATGGCTGTGATCTGTCGAATAGAGGGCTTAAAGGTGCACCAATAGGCGCTTCTATTGGTAATACCAAGCTTACGGATATTTTCTGAAAGGCTATAAAGTATAATGGTGAATTTTGATCCGTTAAGTCCATTTACGCTTTCCAGAACCGAATTCACCATTCAGTCTTGGCGTGTAATTTTGGATAACAGCTGGAATCAGGCAAACAGATCATCACCAATGTTGCAACACAGCAGATTCTTATTAAATTAAATTTACTTTTTTAGTTTTCTATGTTATAGCGTAGCTCGCAGTAGACAATGCTTGTAGCAAAACTCCGGTAGAGAGTTCACAACAATGCTTTGAAATAAGATAGCGAAGCACCAAAGTATTTTTTTGTCTAAAAAATTAATGATTCTCTTTTAGAGAAGGCAAGCGTACCATCACATAAGAAAAAATTGGATATAGTGTCCTTTTAAGGCTTGGCTCCTATAGATATCGATCTCGCTAGAACAATTTTGCCTCAAGAAGTAACGAAGATAGTCTCCCAGAATCAAACCAAATGTGTTCCTGTGGGACTAATAAAATTTTCCAAATAACAAACACCACTTTGAAAGTAACTGTATAAAATACTGTATAAAAGTCTTGGTAGAAGATGCTGAACTTTCGCATACCTTGTGTTCTAAAAACTCAATATGTCTAGGTCTAGCAAGCATACGTTAAGTTAAAGTCATGTATTGAACATTTTTTAACGGTAACTAGGACTTTTAAGTGTTTTTTTTTTCAATTGAGTCGTCTAAGTCAACTAAATCTTGCGGCCGCAACTTTCTCCACATGAACGTCTGAGGATGCCCTGGATACAGCAAATACAGATGTATAATCAGGCTTATTAGCGGACCACCTATGACCAATTCTGAAAAATGTTTCATGAACCCGGGAGACCATATATACTCGCATTCGATAAAAGAATAATTTATTTATTTATTTAACAGATCTCCCTAAGAGGCTGTAATGCAGCGAGGTGGTCTTAATTATCGCTGAAGATATCCAAGGCAGAATCCTAATAACATTAGTGGTAAACATATGACGTAGTAGTTACGGTAGTTAAAGTTCCAGGCTTTGGTGACAGAAGGAAAGCTACGCTTGTGTATATTGCCATTATAACAAGTTAGTTAGTTAGTTACGAAATAAGTTGAAAAGTACAACAGCTCCGAACCTAGACACGCAGCTGAAATCTACTGACGTGACGATGATCGTGTCGTTACATGACACGTAAAATTCTGTACTGTGAATAACAATATTCAATAATAACAATTGCGGTCGTCAATTATAATTACACAGTGGGCAAAAGTAATGATTTGGAGATCAAACCCGAAACCCTGCGACCGTGAGCTCGATGCCTACTTACCCTGTCACCGCTTGTGTTAAATAGGTTGCGCTTGAAAATTGATCGACTTTAACAGGACCCGTTCAAACGTTTGTAAGATTTAGAAACACTTTCCACGACCAGAAATTCATCCGATTTGATTACTTTATTTATCCGATATTATTATACCGATATATCCGATACTATATATAATAATAATAAAATGTTCAATACATGTTAGCTGTTGCACGTTGATTCTTTGTGGGTAGCAGCACATATTCTGTACAACAACCACATAGAATTATAACAGCGGCGCATGTCAGTGTTATTTTGGGTAGATAAAAGGGGCAGTTTATTTATGTTCGACGAAGCTCGTAAGTAGATGTAACTGTATCTGAAGTTTGGGCAGGGAAAAGTGTTTAACCTGCATCTTACATATATCACGTTTTTTTCTCTTGATAATCTACACGGCAGCGTATTTATTGACCGTTCCATATCGGCTAGTGGCCAATTACTGCAATGAAGACATCTTCCGCGCGAATTTGTGAGCGTCATGTTTACACGCCCCTTTCCAATAAATCGCTTAACCCTAGAGGCACTTATCCGTAGGTACTTGTGAACTTTTACGTAAAATGCGTTTTAGTGCGCGCCCGTGGCGACATCATCTACGGCGCCGCTATATTTCGAATTTTACGTTAGGCGTCCCATCGTACAGATGGCTGACTTCGTCACAAAACGAAGCTTGTCTCTGCCTACTGCCATATTCGACCCTAGACCACCATCGGCGCCCACGTAGCCGAAACTATGACCGAGCACTCCAAACGACTGCGTATAAAATTGTCAGAATCTATCTGTAACAAATGTAAAATATTATGTATCATTAAATTAAATTTCATCTTCCATGAAGAATTTCTATTTATATATAGAATACGCGTACGATATGCTTTCGTCGACGCTCTAGTATAGCTACAAGCAATCATTATTAAAGAAAGTTAAAGAGATTACGCTTAAACATTTTATCAAACCGTACTCTGGTTTTCGATAGTAGGACCATAGCGACAGAGATGATATTAGACTGGTTAATCCAACGGCCGTTTACAATGTGTCGATGCAGGGCAGGCAAACACGACCATGATTTTGTCGAAGAGATAGAATGGATGTCGTTCATTCGCTGCTATCCTCAGTTAACATCTGTAGCAATCGTGCAAAATAAGACTTTTCAAGTTTCGGCGAGTTACGGGCAAACGCTGACGAAGATGACCTAGACTATTTTTCCTGAACTTCTACAGAAGTTCGAGGAAAACGCTTCTACCAAAGACGTTCAACTCGTTGAATATTGCTTACTGAAGTAACGACCTCGTCCAGTCATGTACCACAATTACACCAAAGCTACAGATCAAAAAAGACTTTGCACCCTATTATACTACTGATACTTCCGTTCAGCATGGATCCGAATAATAAAAATTCAGTTTCGAAATAAACCGGGCCCGACTTCGGTGAGCCGAGATTAATTACAAAGCCCTACTATCAGTGTCGTCGACCCTCTCACGAGTAGGTCGACTTGTTGTTATTCTAGTTGAAGTACAGAAAAAGGCGTCATGTAAGTGGCATTTCAACATCTCACTAGTGCTTTTGCAATGGGCATACATCGCACACAAACAGAGAAGCATTTATGGTTATAGCGATATGTATATAAAAGGGCCTAATTCATGTAAATAAGCTTACCTTAGCGTCAATCACGACACTTCAAAAGGTGGCCCAGTAAAACATGCAGGCTGTCCAACCCCACGGGGGCCTCTTATTCACATCCACACACCTCACTGTTAATCGCTCCACAGCTGTTTAGTCTTGTCAAAGTGGGTACTGGAGCCGAGTTGGCAGCGAGTGTCTCAATCACGGATGTCTTCCAGCTCGGCGCTTATTGCACTAGTGCTATGCTTTCTACTAGAGGCAGTGACTCCAAGGGATATCATGGCTGCCATATCTCGTAAAGTTGAGCGAACCAAGACCATGGTTTGCTATGTTCTTGGTTATTACCCGAAAAAAAAAGAATGCAGCCAATAGAGACGTTCGGCCTTCGGCTTCTGTATCTCTATTCTAGATATTCAGCTATGCAAGGTTCTCATTCGTTCGAAAGTATATTGTATTCTAACAGCTGTTCTTTACAACTGTAGCCCTCTACGGATTTCAAAAAAAAACTTATACATACGTCTGAAATAGAGAGTCTGTAGTAGGCAGAAGTACTACCAGGATAAGCTGAAATGTCTCCCACCAGTCATGCGAATGATAGGCATTTAGTAACTTCATATAGGTGACGAGTGAGGATATGGCATGCGCAACGGCCAGCTAGGATTCGGGAAATGTACGGAAAGCTCCCGACTATGAGATGCGAATGTGAACTTAAAAGAAAGAAAAAGATATATGTGATACGGTCTGCTATGTTACGTACACACTTAGACATTGCTAGTTTTAGGTGTTGTCAAAGTTAACATCTCAAACTTCAGATCGATGCTATTAACAGAACTGTAAATAATTGTTCTTATTTTTCTGTGTTTACACAGAAATTAGCGTTTTACCTTGCGAAACGTTTGTCCTGAACTACCGATTGGCTGGCAAAATACGTTTCGAGACGGCGGCAAGGTACACGTCAATGTGCTATAATCTTGACATGAACCTGATTCACACTTCTCTATTCAACAGAACGAAGGGGACGTATTATTACAGTTCTTTTCCTTCTGCCTGGTGCTGAAGCTGAACCCGAGTGAGACACACTAATCGCTAATTCACTAGAAGAAGGGAAAAATGCACGTCCTCCAAGAGCCCTATTGTTACTAAAGGACGGTTTCGCTCTGTTGAATGAAAAAGTGCAGGAAGGCCTCCCATAGGACAGCTATCCAACCTGCTTATTCTGAAACCGAACACCATCGGAGCGATCGGCCTGCCCGATCATCGGGTTGACGAGGCCAAAAAAAATTGAGGTAGATCCAATAGCCTCCCACCACAGAGCCGATTTCGCAGTGGATTAGGAAGGCGGCTGTCTAGACGCCATCTGTTTGAATGGTCCGCCGTCCAGCTATGGCGTCGTGATAACTTTCTTATATATTGACTCGGTATTTTGCTATAGCAGACGCGAAAGCAACCTTGTCAAAATTAACACCGATCTAAACGAATGGATCGTCAAAGGTCAGGGTAAACTGTGTTTCTTTGTAGATAAAGGACAACTGCACAGCCCACTTTAGAACTAGTAGTAAAAAAAATTTTATAATTTCGTTCTGTCAGAGGACCAGCCAGCTTTCCATGACGAGAATGATTTTGTGAGTGAGCCTGACCACTGTTGCATCCCCGTTGTAATTTGCGCTGGAACAATCGGAGTAGTATATTGCTGTTAACTAAATTCCAGAAGGAGCACGAACGGGCAGACACTCGCTCGTCAATCAATAACTTCTGCTCAACGTAGATTGCAATCCTCGGATTTTACTGGCGTTTATTGTTTAAATGAAATCTGTGCTAAGATACGACGGAGAGCATCATCAGTAAGACGCGTGCGGTCAGTCTGTTCCCCATACTCCCAACAAATCTCGTTACAGAACTCCAAGCACGGGAATCTTACCGTGCCGAAGTTGTGGATTGTAAATCGAATGATAAGCTGTCAATCTGGCCGAAGAACACGTTGCCAGGATTTGTCCATGACTTGGCTATAGTTGAACGTTGTCCAAACATGGGTCGACGCTGTTAGCTCATATGTTGAAGAGGTCTCGTTAAGGCCGAGAGTTTCGTTCATTGAAAGCGTCTCGCATTTACTGGTCTGCCCTTTTAGGGTTCTCGTTGATAGGCATAGACCTATACTTAGCGACCCCAATAGGTCGGTTCTCCGTTCTCGGCTTGCGAAACGCAATCGAGGGGCATAGCAGTTTTGGGAAGCATAACATAGGTTTTCGCTTCTGAAGTTGGCTCAATGGAACACTCGCTCGTCGCTATACCGCTGTGTACAACCAGTAATCTGTGCTGGCAATGTAGGTAAGTGATTCAGGAATGGTGCGACGTCCGTGGGGCTATAGATGTAATAAAGTGTCTGGAGGTTTTCACGAAGTAAAAGCTTTTTTAACGTGCAGTTTTCCAAAGTGTATCCAAAAACAGTAAATTTCTGCCAAATTTTAGAGCTTAACGTTATACCGTACTAGGTAAGCCAGGTAATACAAGCATTTCATGGAGTGACAATAACAAAGTTACAGTGTTAGATAATTGCAAAACCGTGGATTTAGAAGTAGAGGCAAACTAGGCCGTGTAGCCATGATTAGCTTTCCTTTTTATGCCGTCTAATGCAATCACAATTTCATTGAAATATACCGCGACATAGCCCCAAAGGACAGGTTAGACTCAATAAAAAAAAGCGATGGCAGGACAAATATGCTGATAGCCCAGTTCGATATGCCTAGCTTACCAATTCAAAAGAGCAGACGTTCAGGAGACTGGAGTGTTACCATGTCGCACTCATCTTAGACACAGTTAGGTTAGCGGAATATGACGAATTGCCAGCTCACTTTAGAAAAAACGAAACAAGGACTGTTATTGACGGTATGATACATTTTTAGCTCGGTAGTGGCTTGCGTCGTTTGTCGTAATCCGGACAAGCAAAGATTACTAGCTATCAAGTACGCAGGCACGGTAGCGTACTTAGTCAATATTTAGATAAAGCTAAATCCAACAATATTGATGGATATAAACGTCAATAATCTCTACGAAATTGAAATTTCTTATACTACACTACATATATATATATATAATACACTAATTATACTATCTATTAGCGTGTCTGTCTGTATTTTTTTCACCTAGTATATAATAGACAAACTTGGAATACTGAGCAAAAAAAAAAAGGCATACAAAATCACCTCACGAGCGGCCTAAAAGCCAGCGGTTAGCTTGCATAAGGCGTGGCCATCAATGGTAGGACTATCTCACTTCTCTAGTAGTTCGTGTTTGTCGTATCAGGAAAGTTGTGCAACATTTAGTCCAAACAAGCTTGGAAAATTGACGTTCATTTTTCGCGTCTGTTTTGCTTCGTATATGGCCCAAAGCAAACTTAGCTTGAGGTAGCTAGGTAAAAAAAGAAGATAGGTTAGGTTAGGTTAGGGATTAGAAACCGTCGTAGGTCTTATGATGTCTAACTGTATCGACATTACTTACACCCATCGAGATATGGGGCGATGATGTTTAATCCAAAAGAAGCATGAGTTAAAAGAATCATATCGTATAGGAATCAACAATACCAGATGTGCGTATGTGTTACAAAATGCCGGCGAATGAACGGCGTACTGCCTTAATAATTGAACTAAATGAAGCTAAATAGAGCTATATTTAGGAGCATTGAATCTTCACAGTTAACGTAACGTTGCTCAGTACAGGTAACTTTGACGGAGAGATCTCCAGTGACAATTCGTATCAGAATTATGTTCTTCTTATCAATTGGAATTATGAAAGCCTTAGATTTTTTTTTTCCATTAAAGGTCTCATTTATTAGACCAACACACAATTATTCGATTGTTCTTTTATAGTCCCTTCTTATGAAGTATGATACGTTAAATGTACATGCCTTTAGATCGTATACGCGTTGCTATGTATACTATGCATAATAAATAAAGCAAAGAAAGCCAGTAAATAATGAAAACACTGTGGCATTGGGTGCTGTTTATTGCGTGTGACACGCAAATATAGAGCAAAAAAAAAAACAGATGTTTCTAAGGGTTGCTAGGCTCGCTATTGCATGATTGCGTTCCATTCGTGATTACGAGTCAACGCGACAATAGGAGTTAAAGGTTGAATTAGGCAATACAATCCGACAGACTATTTTAAGGACAACAGTCTCTCCTCTATACCCTTAGGCTACTGCCGAGTGTCTATGGAGAGTTGTTTGCATTTCAAATTATCGTAGTGAAATTAAAAGTATTGCCTTCAATTCGACTAGAACGAACAGAAAGCTGAGCCTTACATACAGAGACGCCTTGGATGCGTGCTATCGTCAAAGAGACAGCTGAATATCGTTAATAGTGTTAACGAAACTTTCCTGAATTGAATTTTAAAGATTGTGTAGTTGAGTAGTTCAGTGCAATAGTATGTAAACGTTCACCGTCTAGCTCTTCGTTTTACAGGACAACATCAGGTAACAGCTGGGAAAATGTTTAGCTTGCACTCTAGGCCTGAATTAGGTCAAGGATCACTTAGCAATAGCTGCTCTCACCATCACTCATTTGCGCTATAGCAGCGCTAGTTACAAGGAGCTGGGTTCTATAGATCACCATTTTTAGCTTAGATAAAAACGTCTAAAAATGTTATGTTTTTACTAAAAGCCACGAGAGCGATCATCATCTAGTAGCTGTTTTAAAAATTTACTGCTGTTTTGCAAACGGATCCCATGAGGTAGGCAGGTAGATAGGCAGGACTAACAACTAATTGATACACAGTTTTGGGCGCACGACCAAATGCGGCAGTATAAACATCTCTCTCGTCTATGAATTAATTGCTACAAAGATTTCTATCAATCTGATCTGTTGAAGTGCACAAAGCAGTGGTTTTGAACATTGAGACTGAAAAAGAGAACAATCCAACTGTCCTTCTACAGTTGGTTGCTTCAAACAAAACTTGAAATACCAACTTTATAGCTCCTAGCCGTCAAGGTTTTCGTCATTCTCGATCTGCATGTCTCCCGTTTTCCCTAACTTCCCCTCGCCCGAAACTCGAGCAAAGTGGTGTCTCTGACAATCTCTTTCAAAGCTCTTTTTCTTTCGCTCAA
Source organism: Varroa jacobsoni (assembly GCF_002532875.2). Classification (NCBI taxonomy): domain Eukaryota; kingdom Metazoa; phylum Arthropoda; class Arachnida; order Mesostigmata; family Varroidae; genus Varroa; species Varroa jacobsoni. Next base: position 398,209 of record NW_019214031.1, read on the forward strand.
CTGTAGACTACTATTTCCGCCGGCGAGTTATTTTTCGTTGGGCGGCTGAGGAACTTGGCCGCGCTGTGTTGCAAAGGTAGAACTCTCTTAAACAAGTGTTCGAGAAATGGCCGAAAAAGACGTTTAGATCTAGTATACGTACATACCAACCTGTTTCTCTCAGCCATCGATCAATACCTGAATAGTATCATCCGCGCCACATGAGTCGAACTATAATGATCTGCTCTGATCACCGGTCCAGAAAGGTACTTTGTTTACCGCTATCCGAACACTGCTCTAATTTCGTTTTATCTTCAAACTTGCCGGCAGCACTAATGCGATATGGTCGTTAAAAGTTTATGATAACGAGGTAATTTATGACACAGTCATAATGAGCATTCGAGGAACGGATGAAAGTGAAATCCAAGGATGGTAGCAGCCGCAATCGACTGGAACGGCCCAGTCATCATCAATACTTATTTATCGAACTAAACCCCGAAAACAATGACAGCACATAGATGTATCGTCAAATGATTAACGCACTAATTTAGTATCATCTAATAACAACGATAACGAATACCCGTCGCAAACGTAGCGTTTGACACATAGATCCGATCCGCTGTACTGTAGTTTGAAATCTGCAGGCGGACTGACGGTTGGATTGCTCATCTAGCGGCCTTTATACTCCGCTGAACGACGCGCCCTCTTCGGATCACGCCGTAACTATTTGGCACAACGAATCGTGCCGGCTTCATATAGACGTGTGCGATAAAAGCCTTAAAGAGGGAACGTCTTAGTTCCGTACTTATGCCACCTGCCAAGAGCGGAAAATGGCCAACAACCATATTTTTCTTTTCTTACTTTGCATAGAAAAGGCCCTTGTTTTAGTCCGTAGACGAGTGAGCGATCGCTTCAACGAGCCGCAAGAGAAAATAGTTTATGTAACATTTATTCATATGTAATGATCAGTTACTTTTTTAATCATCAACATTTTCTCCCCCAAGTTATCTCGCACTACTCTCGGCTGCTCGAAAATTCAGCCGGAACACAATGAGCTTATTAGTTCGACTAACGTCAACGACCAACGGCAGCTGCAACTTTAACATTGTGAACTGTAGATTGATCGTTGGGAGCGGATTTCTTGATGAAACTTTTCGCCCTGGAACCACCTAGGGCATAATGGCAATCCAGATGCGTTCTCACTAAACAGCTAGTGTTTCCCTATATTTCTTTGTGCCCTTTTGGGGATATTTCTTAGCTTTTACGGCAAAACATTATAAACATATAAAGTGTAACTAACGGCTAACAAGGGCAAGTATGCTCATCAAAGTTTCGCCTTTTTTCGTTACATTCTTCTTTTCTAATTAACATGAACTTAGCCATGTCAGTTACTGTTAGCGTTCCTCAAAAGTTTCCCGTCGAATAATATCATCCTCAGTTTCCTCGCGAGTGGTCGATTCTTCTTCCTTTATTTCATCACTGACCGCTTAAAAGATCTACCAAGCATCGATCACTATGTAATACAAGGAAATATTGCATTCGAGCGAACACCCACTTAAATCGAGAGCGCTAGCTCACGCCCGCGGTTTTGTTACAAGACTGATTGCCTTATTAGTCAAAAGTCGTAAAATAGAGGGCCCATAATTTAAATAGTTGAGTAAATGGTTTGGGCTCGCAATAACTACTAGTTTTTCAGGCGCTATTTTAAATTCAAAGCATTATGTGCAATCATTAGAAAAGAAACAGAGCTTTTCTCATTAGTCTTCCTGGCTATTGCTTTATAACAAGGGCGTGTCCTGGCTGAATAAAAATAACATAGCTGAGCTGATCTGCTATGTTATTAGAGTCAAAAGCCAACGTTAAATCGAAGAGCCAGCTGCGTCTGGCTCCACTAAACGTGTACCTTAATTACAATTAGATAAGTCTTCGCTGAAAATACATCTCCTAGAGAGCTTAAAAGGCTAGATAGACGTCGCTAGAAAGGTTTCTTTTTCTTTCTAGGAAAGTAGTTTACCCTTGTAGCGCTATCAGAAATGAAATAAGCATAAATGATCTGAACACAGTGATGTTGTCTTTACACCGTAAGAATCTACTCACAGGCAGGGGCATCTAAACGAAGAACGGTTTGATCAGCTGTTTCTTAGAACGTATTTAAACGGCAGTAGATATTGACTAGGACTTAGCCTACGCTAAAAGTGTCATTCCTCATGGTCATACTTATCCTTAATATAACCATCATTCACCCTGATTCCGGACCTAAATTGCTCATAGACTTGTTTCAGGTGTTTCCTTACAAGCTCCTTTTTAGTAGCACGAATTAGGGAGCACGCATTATCGTGACGAGGCTTATAAACTCTTTCTCTCTCAGTCAATACTAATCCAACGAATTCGAATCTGGGCTGTTTGCCGGTCATATTTGCCCACTTTAGAACAGGCTCATATTCTCAAGCAGTCAACTCTGGACTCCAGCCAGTGACCGACATAAACCGATGCACTATTTTCCTGGAGAACGTATGGTTTCTCCCCGAACGCTTGCTTAAGTTCGGCATATGACTGAGGAACATGCAAACAAACTTCCCTACGCATGTAGAACACATACCTGCAGCTGATGTCTGCTTTAGTGATAAACTTCTCTTATCAAAGACGAAAGAATTAAGAAGCAAACTGGACCAATCATATTTCGTTAGTTTTATAGGCCTCAAGACGCATCTGTGCGGCATATGACGTATAGATTTTCCCGAACAATCCGTGGTATGGTTCACCTATTTACGTTGAACCCTTTCGCTGCCAACGGAAGGAGGGGGAGCGTTAGAAACTGGAATACGGAGTGTTTTTTTTCCTGCTAGGAATTTTCTCTTTTGTTAAGCTGGAATCCGTTTCTGCTTGTTCTGCAAACGCATTTGTGACGGGTTGTACGCTGTCGGTTTAAGGCCACCGAAGACCTGTACTCTCTCGTCGCCGCTTGGGACTGATCTTGCTTCATGTTCCCACAAACATAGTTTTAAATACCATTACACAGTATTGATACGAATACAGTTACTAGGAACAACGAGAAACTGTCTTGAGTTAGGATGCTTCTGCCAAGAATACAATGTCGCCTCTGAAAATTTCCGTATCAATATGTTATTCATCGTCATCATCGTCTGAGCATATCAATCGAAAGTTACAGAAGCGTACTACAATTTAGATCGGGAAACGCAATCAAGTCACAGCACGAACAAACAATGCGTCTCCGTCCAATCGACGAGTAATTTTTTTAATTTAAATGTTATTTTAATGTACTTTTTGACCTCCGTTAACCAAATAGCGACACGTTTATAGTGCTAGAGGCCTACTACTAGGAGACTTAGGTCCCTCGAACATTTACGCACATATGAGATGTGTGGATGGGTAAAATGCGACTCGTTGTCTCTGCGAAATATTCCCCGAAGCCTGGACACGACTTTACTTCTACTGTAGATTCTCGCGTGCGGCGAAACGCGCAGTTACTGTGCAGTAATTCTCTGAGGTAGTTTAACGCAGGGCTTCCGACATTTTAACTAGTATAGTATCCACTTTTCATATTTGCATGATTATAATTCACCCAAAACATTCCTTCTTTTTCGTTCCAAAGAGCCCCAGGGCAATGTAATAGAAGGATTCTCAGCAATCTTCTTTCTGGTATGTGGCGAAAGTCATAGTCGCGTTCGTTTGTTTGATATTTTTCTCAGCATTTTCGTATAAAACATATTCGCCAGCTGCTACTAGTCCGTGTGTGAAGAAGCGCACCGCTGTTAAAGGCCATATTACAAGTAGGCATTAGAGCATTAAAGCATAAAGTAAAACAGTTAGGGAACAAGGAAGGCCAACTAGCTTGTTCATCTGGAAACGGTACCAGCTGCTTTATTCTCAAAATATAAAAAATTAGGGTTTCTCACAAATTTATTGCGGTCATGACGTTGCTTGGTGCCATATTCAACGGGCTGGCTCGTACTTGTGGTATAATGTTATACATGTCCTGGTACGCTGAGGTTTGCATTGTGGAGATAACACGTCAGCAATGTCAGTTCAACGTACAATGCAAACACGGAATCCCCAGCTGAGTTCTTTTTGTTGGTGCGTAACCCTTTACCCCGCGCACCCGTGCAAAGGGTCTCTCGCAGTTTTTGTATTGCTAAACGAGAGTTTGCTGAGGGGTTGTTTACGATGAGTACAATGTGACGCACTTGATTTGTTGGTCATCCTGGAAAATCAACTTACACGCGCTTTTAAAATCGTTCATGAACTTAACAGCTTCGTAAGTGCTTAAAGCTTATAGAAACGTGGCAATCCTAGGCACCATTTATTGCTAATATTTTGTAGAAGATCCGGGTCTTAACGAATATTTTAAGCAATACGTAAAACTTGCTCATATAAACTAAAGAGATTTGTGTACCTTTCACTTCTTTACTGATAATCTAGTCGTCGCAACAGAGGTCCAACTAGGTTCTAATTTTATGCTAAAACAGCGGGCTAGTGGCCTTTATTTATTAAAAGTCTCTTGTCATCCGGCACCTTTTAAAAACATGATCCACCAGCAGGATCTCTATGCAAATACAAGAGACGACGTTAATAAAAATTAGTGTAAAATCAACTTCCACGTCGTACACATCGTGTTTCCAAGTAAAAGCGGAATCTGTACGATTTAAGCGTCGTGATACTAACTGCCTATATCACGTTGCGCTCGTTGTATCTGTGCGTACTTCGTCCAGTATGTCTCAGATATAAGAAGATCACCGCTATAGTTTCAGCATTCAATATGCGTTGACCTGAAACAGCGTACTGATGACTGCTGAATGTTGCGACCGTTGACCTTTAGACGGCGGTTTCACGGCATCGAAGGAGCTTTCCAGTGCGAAAAGGATCACAGGTCAGCTACGAAAGTCTCTAACGGCTTATGTTAGCTTATCCGAAAAGCTTGCGGCCATAACACCTCAAGTGAAGGCTGTTGTTGAGACTTTGACACGATCTAGAACCGATGGGCAAAAGCCAGAACGTAAAACAGGTTCTGACAGCCGTTACAGAGTACGTCGCTGCGGAACGCGTACGAAAGAAGTAGCAAAAAACGGATATAGCTCGTATTTAATCAATGATCTAATCACTATGAAAACCATGGGACACCACAGTGCTTCGAATTGTGTCTTTACCATAGATCATCGTATGTTTAGTTCGATATGTTAGCTATTTCCAATGAGAACATGTCGACTGGATAGAAAAGTAGATGACTATTTTATGAAAAAAAATGGGTTTTGAAAAAGGCACAAAGGTTTGCCGCCTATTTGATACGTAATAGCCGTGACCTTTATCGATGATAGTGCTTCGCCATTCAAATTGACAATTCTAACAAAGCAGCATTCGAGCCAGATACGCACGGAAATAACGTTCGCATTCGGTGTCGCAGGTGCGTGCGGAGCGTAAATATATGCACGTCATTTGTGAAATTAAGTGCGTGCAACCGTTTCTGTGTATGTTCTTATTCAGCTCTTGTCATAACGTCCTGCCCCCGTGGGCGTCTCTCATGAGTGTATCTTTCGTATTACATGAAATATCAGTATCGAATAGCTTTGCTTTGGGATGCATCCCGGCGTACGTAATCTACACATGTTGCCGCATAAACGTGTCTGACATAGATCTAGGCAAGTTTTCCATTTGTACGACCAGCACATGGCGGTTGAACGAAAGGAAAGCGAAAAAGAAGTGGCTAGCACAGATGATCTGCAGTCGTTCACCGGCTGTGTTAGATGGTGATGAGAACAAATTAGGATAAATTAAACCGCTACATCTACGTATGTGTAGAAGCTATTGCTTTTTGAGTGATGGACCTAACCACTATTCCGCCCACGAGATCTGAAGAGGGGTGGTTCGTCCGTTCGACAAGCATAAAATCTTAAAGTGGTTAAGACCATCAAAGAACACAATATCTCTGTTTATGCAAAGCGCGTTCGAAAGATGTTGGCATTCCCGAACGGGGCTCAAGGAGCCAGCGAGTTAGGTTTATACGACCGTGTTAACTTAGTGAGCGGAGTCGCGAATGCAACAACTCTGTTTCTATCTATTGGCTGAGTCATAATTACTATAATCAGGCATATATTTGTGACGAGTAAATATATGGAGAAGGCTGTAGCTGTGTGACAGATCGACCGTGATTGTTCGCTAAACATCTGTGCGTGTGACATGATACCTTGCTATAGCATTGAGGAAGAAATGTATACATAATGCATCCATGAAACGTATATAACGTTCTTAATTAAATCGCGTTAAAAACGTAATATAATTAGCATTTAAAGGCGCAAATTGCGTCTTCGACTTTAACTGACACACTAACTCGACAGCAATCTAAAGCATTATCTATGCGTTAGAACCATCTAAAATACCTTCCTTAGTAGAACATGCCTATGGTAGATAACTTTCATTGAACATGATAAGTGAACAATAATGATATACGTGAAAATTAGATTACTGCGGGTCAGCTTTTTGGGTACCCCAGAAACCCAAGTGGTTGACCTAGAACAAAGAGCTAAGCTTTTGTTGTGACATGTTACTAGCCTTGCGGAAAAGAGCTTTCGTGTAAAAAAAAAAAAAGCAATTTTTTGCTGATTTGGATTAGATAAGTTTTTCATGTATCTGTCCTTAAAAATGCGATAAAGCATTTCAGGAAAATTCACCCAACGAGTACTTTAGAAATGGACTAGCAAGAAAGCACAATACGGAGAAATAAGAATTTCCACGCCAAGAGAGCCACGCATATTTTTTTCCAATTTTTAAGGAACATATTTTCTGAATTGTTCTGATGGACTCTCGATCTGACAACCCATGTCAGAAGAGCCACAAGATCTAACACGAAGGTTGGCTAGAATGGTAGCGAACTAGGCAAGTTTAGGACTTTCACCGATCAATCAAATCGAGATAAACGCAAACATCGAAGCTTGTTTCTACACATTCTGTATTAGTGACATAAGAGATACATTGTGTGTTATACATCACAGGTCTAATGAGCGAACCTGTTAAACGGGTCAGAGTTATGGATCAATCAATAAAGTTTGCTTAAATATACGGATACTATCAAACTGGAGAATGCGCACGCATGCGGGCATATCTTGTCATTATGATTCGTGCTCAATACTTACTGAGGGCTATAAGTTTGTGAGCCTAGATTATGCATAGCTTTGCCGCACTGAGTTACACGATCTTCGTAGACTCATTGATAGTGAAATAACTTGAAGTTCGAACAGCCTTTGACAGGACTAAGCTAGCCGATTCTCGATGTAAGTACCATTTCTATGGCAGCGCATTTCCAATTCATCCACTCATTTACCTAAAAACAATATAGCAAGCGAATGCGCTCCCTAGACCATCGCTGACATCACCTACCAAACACGCTGGGTGGGCTCGCACGCACGATTAAGGATCCTTCACTTCTATCTCTCGCGGTTTCATTTCCGTGTTGGCGGGAAGCCTTGACATCTACGCAATTGAGGGTCGTGCTATTAGGAGGAACCCTGCTAATGCCTTTGACCACCGCGCTCATAGGACCATTATAGCAGTTGCATAACTCTATTACTTACTTATTGTTCGATCGTGTAAACGTAAATCCACAACGGACTTTACCACACTCGTTATGTTCGAACTTGATTGTCATTTCTCCACGTGTCCTTTAAAGGACACAGCCCAGGGTTTTCCACTAACGGGTCGTCTGCCAAATGCTTTACAATCCGTTTACAGAGAATTACAGAGAGATAACAAAATGCTATCCCGTTGAAGCTACTTTTGTCATTACTATAAATTTATGAGTAAGTGAACCCTTACTAAAATTAATTTGCGCAAATATTTTTATTGTTTTATGACGAATGACCATTGCAAGGTCGCATGCGATTGAGCGCAGTCTAGAGTTCATTGCGACTAAATACGGATTTTTAGGAAGATTTCGACATCTCCTAATTCTTAGAAGCACGACGATGCGGTTCTCGGATGTGTCGTCCATTAGCGTCATGCCTTCATACTTCATGAGCCATTGAGGTTGTTTCGTATGTCTGTGTAATGACCTATCCACAAAATTTAATTTAATCAACAAAGGCTACTTAGTTGTTCTGTTACATGAAGCAGAGATGACCATTTTATACATTTGCTTAGCGATTATTTTGACCACTTTCGAGTCGAGCTGTTTACCTTTTTCAAATATTCCGAGCTCAAGTATCAAACGCTTCCCTGAAAGTAAAAGTACTTCGCTTGTCGCTTTAGCTTTTCAGCTCCACGAAATGTAAATTTCGGTTTCTCAGCTATTAGGCTTAGGACAATTAAGTCATCTAAGTAGGCCGCTTCTTCCACTTCTGGAAAAAAGTGTATCCATTATATGTTGAAGCATTACGGGTATACACTTCACCACAGAAGGCAGCTGCCTGTGTATTCCTATAGAGTAAAATAGGTTTTTAAGAAGTATTGATAATTAAACTGTTCCTCGGATCAACATCTCTGTTATCTGATGGCCGTACGAGTATTAACGGTTCTGTTAATTCGTCTGCCTTAACTATTATATAGATGGCGTTGCTGTCGTTTAAAAGCTGGAATCTAACAGTAATAGGTGTACAAAATTTCGCCGTACGTTTATAATTTTATCGCATTTTCGTTCTGGAAATTCTCATGTGAAAGATGTTCTTCGTGGCCACTAGCCAACTACGAAAGAAGTTACTGAGATTACTGTAAACGTCATATAAGTGTGATACGTGAGTAGCCATGTCATCGCCAAAGAAGCGAAAGGCCATTCGAAGAAAACAAGCTATACAAAGAAGCTCAATGTTCGGCCGTCATACAAATCTACCCGATCATATCTGTGATTCTGCGACGAAGACGTCATAAAATCAAGCCAGTTCAAGCCAGCAAAAAAATATTATAATCTAAGGTAAGGAAAAATTCTGTAATTTTTTCTCGAAGCTTACAATGACCCCAATAAAATATATGCTATACGTTTGGGTAGACTAGAAAGAAATCATGCGTTATGAGCTGCTTCCCTTGGGCAAAACGATTGGCGTCCACTAGCCGGAGCTAGCGCAAAGAAGGAGCGTCCCCTTTCGTTGTGACGATGTCAGACCTCCCACATCTTTAACTACCCGGCAAAATGCAACGAATTTAAATGGGTAATTTTAGTAAATCTTACACAATCGATAATCTGTAAGACTTTCTTAATGGTGTCAATTTCGATAAGGGGTTGAAAAGGTTATTTTTCACGTTACTCCCCCAGACGAGTCCTCTAGTTGTGGTATCCTGGCCAAAAATTAAAATAGAAAAGAAGTAACAAAAGATCATCGATGAGAATAGCACATATTTAGTTTAGTCCGATGATTTTAAGGTAATATTTGACTTTAAGAACTCTCAAAATTTTTTCTTTCTTCTTCGATAGAACTTTTTCAATCACCCAACGTTCGATCGGAATGAGATTCTGGTAGTTCTTTAAATATTACTCAATGCCGTTAAAATCTATGGGTCATAATAGAGTTTTTTGATCGTTTTCAATAATAGCAACTATAATATAAAGATATCTGAGTCATGTTTGGGGTTATGTTATAGGGTACAGGTCTAATTGTAACGAATACTAAATTCGAGCTGTTCTTCGTTGTTACTCGTACTTTCCCTTTCGTATAATGACCGAGTCGAGTGCAGTTATATATTTCTATTGCAAATCATCCATGAAAAGGGATTTTTTAATATCAAAATGTCTGCTTTGTCAGCCACACACAACAGCCGACATTGTCCGCTGTATTGTTTTCGTTAGGTGAGGCCGGTGTTACCTAAACACATCTAAATTTCCTGGTTATACTACTAAAAACATTTCTTACACTACCCTCCACCATGTAAGACAGAATCTACTTTGTCCACTCTAGCTGAAATTAACCTTTTTGGAGTAGTGGGAATCGTAGATCTAGAAATCTTTCTCCGGTTTTAAAACTAATAGCAGTAACATAAGCACTGGTAAATTATCTCACTTTAATGTTATACTGGTTAACCGTAAGATATCGATATGTATCAAACGAATTTGGCACAATCGATATTCTTGGATACCTTACGGTCTTAATTGTTATCATTGGAATCAGCATCTACATTATACATGTTTCATGCTATCTGAGATCGCCTAGACAAATTCGATTATTGTCAAACAAATGTTACGGCTGAAAAAGCGAATATCAGACATTTTAACAGAATATTTCCTGACCTATTTTCAGGAGCCTTGCTCTATTCAACAGAAACTCATATGTTAAAGTTAAGCAAGCGAGGCATAAAATAAAGGACTTTGCTGATCCTGTACTCTGCCGATGAAAACAATGGCTTGAAAAGAATACCAATATAACTCAAAAGAACCCTACTGTCCTCTCAAGCTAAACGCGGTCAGCTCTGCCGTCACTCGAGTCACAGCAAGGCGCTTGTGGGCGATCCGTGTCGCTGTCGGATTAAACTTAGACCTTTTACCTCAATCTACGCAATTTCCTTCTGCCAATGAGGGTGGAAATGACGCGCAATGCTTAAATGCACATTTCCGTTGAAATAACATGGTTTTCTTGTCTGGTACTGTTCAAATGTTTACCTAATCGTGGAACAAGCGTTTAGCTTAATAGCCAGACATTGAAACTAGGAGCCCTGTTAGACCTGGAAACAAATCAAGTCACTAGAACGTTCTTTCCGTATCCCTTTAGATCAGCTTAGTGTAAAACCTCCCGCACCCAAACCGCGTTCCCGCGTTCTGGATCATGCTGATAATTCGCAATTGCGTACAAAATATCCCTAAGGGCGACTAGCAGTATATACTTATCCTCAGGTTCTGGAGAATGTAAAGTCGTTCGATTGAAACCCGTCTATCAAGCGTGTACCCCAGATTTACTGTATTTTCGCACCGCGGCCATGACCTATCTTAGGCACTTTGTATTTCTTCGGCCTTTTTGTCGATGTTATAGTTCCAAGACTTCCACACACAAATTGCTAGCATCAAAGTACCCTCCGGTGGTTCACTTCTAGGTATGTGCCTGACATTTATGTTAAATGAGAATGCTTTTGGGGAATAAAAATCATTTATCGTTTTAAATGGTTTTGGGTTTTCCCTATAAAGTAAACACTATCGATTCGAGCGAGATAATGAAACGAAACCTACCTGTTTATAAGAGAGGAAGTTAAGTGCTGTCATTTTCTCTGAGACAAAGTACGAGTCAACTTTTTCACAAAGTTATCTAGCGAAACTAAGTAAAATCAGACGAGTTCATACGTACTTTTAATCTAAATCGAGCAGTTATACTTCCTACGATCATTTTCTTCATTAATTTTCATTAAATTCGCGATTAGTTGGGTGTATGAAAACATGAGTACACGAATCGCACAGCAAAAATACGACCTGTATATATATATATATATATATATAGGTTTACTCGCTTAGTTTACTTAAGTACATACATTTCTTAAGTACACATATTTGTGTTTACCCAGCTTGTCCAGCTTTCGGAAATTGCACAAGAGCTGTTATAATGGTTTTACAGTGTGACTTATCATTTCACACAAACGGAAGCATGTCAATGGTGGAATCGTCGTTTTTTCTACTGTCTGCTGCATAAAATATTTTTTTCCCCCGATCGCCAGTTGTTGGAATCTATCAGACAGTCCAGGTACAAACAGGGCGCAGGTGGACAACTCTTCAGCGTAGCTCGGGCAGACATTTACGACAAATGTGTGCAACAGTTAGTTTTGGGTCGATTAGATGATACGTAGCCGCTGTTAGCGGGTAAATTCTTATCTGTCTTGAATAACGAGTTTACATTATGCTTAAAACTAGAATAAAGAGCGCCCCCTTTTTTCCAACTAGGACTGTGCCTTTCGTTGTTCTGGAACCTCGCTTGATGTGACTTTGTACCACAAACATTGCATAACGACATTACCAATTTTGCCACAGCGGTATATACGCTTTATGAAATACGTTTCAAGGAACACCTCTGTGCTCACAAGGATTTATTTAAATTAAAGTGTTAAAGTAGGCCTATTATCGAATTTTATCGATTGATATGACCTGTTTAGATTAATGTGTCTAGATGTGCTTAGGCTGCATCCATCCTGAAACCCAGCTTGTACACTCTGATATGTCAGTTAATTTGTACGGTATAAGTTATACAGTAGAAACAGTGATGCTGTAAGTCGTACAAATTATCGGCGCTTATCATGCGAAATTTAGGGTTTTCATTAAAGTAATGCTACCTCCGTGGGATAGCCTTTTTTCTATTATCATCACAAAGTGAAGTTAACTTGGTCTAATAAAAAAAAAAAACACCTCCCAATTAAAGATAGAACATTTATATTTGTTTTATATGTAATAAAGCTAAAGGTTAATTGAATGATTACCCTGATTTATTCAAACTTTGATGAAAAGCGGCTTTGGCGAAAATACAGAATTCATTTACAGGGGCCCTCAAAATTCCTAGCAGATCTTTCAAGGCAAAGCAAATCCTTCTTATATTAGTAATTTTTCATTTAATTTCAAGCTATGCAGATCAATGCAACTATTAAGCAAAGAATTTTTTTTGTTTGCCACAATATATCCGCTTGTCATTTGCGTTACTACTAATAGCTAGTTTTCCGCACCATTCCCAATCATAGGACAAATCTTGAAGAGTATAACAATATCTATTGAGATAGACACATAAATGACCTAGATCAACTTGAGGCACGATTAACGCGTGCATCCATGCAGCGATGCTATCGGTGTGCGTGTGTGAGCCATATTCACTTATCGTGCCGTCACTGCCGCCATCTTACATCGATTCTATGCGCGTTCAGTTTACGCCGCCGCGGTCGCTCTATTTCATTTTGCCGATGTTTTAGTAATTCGCTGTTGGGTCATTTATGGATCGTACTACAGGGTGCCAGCGTTGTCATTAAGATCATGCACGAGGCCACATACAATGATGGAAAGCATACCGATAATCGTGGGCAATGATTGGGTCTGTAGCAATACAATAGCGGGCGTTATTATAGCTACTAGCTCATCACTCGCGTATTATTAGGCCATAGGTTCTGCTCATTATAATACTCGCTTTTTTCCAATGATGCCATTGACGATCGACAGTACGCAATACCGTGGCCAGGGACATATAAAGCAATAAACGCTGGGCTTTGGATTGTCCTTAAGAGATTATATAAAGCACAACGTGAATAATCAGCGTTGGCAGTCACACAAATCCGTAATGAACGTTACTGCCCACTCGTAGAAACATGAATTTGTTTTGTTCAGTAAGACGGGTGCTGTTATGTGCGTGCGCACAAAAGCTGTGTATATGAGAGAGAGAGAGAGAGAGTTATAACTTTGCGTATCTAATTCTTCTTGTTTTGAGTTCCGTTTTAGGCAAAATAAGCTATACTTCTTTTCGTCATGATTTTCGTTTTAGCAATAATCGTATGAGATCCTGGGCGGCCTTGATCGCTGCTTTCCGACAACTTTTTATCCAACAGATAACTTGATACAAAGGACAGTAAAAAAAAAAAAATTTATTGTTCCGACAAGTTTTTCCAACTGAATATACATGTTACTGAATACATTCTTAGCGGATGTTCTACATCAGTGTACTCTAATATTAATTATATTATTATTATTATTATTAATTAAAAATACCGACTTCTAGACAAAGTCATCAGATATAGTATTTAATTACATAGGTCAGACCTTAGAGTAAATAGTCAGCATTATTCTATTTAATGAACAGAACAAAGATGTCCGGTGAGTTGATTTATAAACAAAAGTAAGGCAAGGGTAAAATTCGATTTATACTTGTTAACGTGTGGTTTAGACAAGCATACAATTTCTATATATATATACGTATATATATATATATATACATATATATATACCGTACCGGCTTTCAACTCTTCGTCGAACGAATTCGAATACGAAAAATCGGTGAAGTAAATTCTAGAATTTTTTAGGACCAGAAAATCATGGCCTGGGCCCTTTTTGGTAAAAATGTCTATATTGTGTGTAATCCACCTGTAACTTGTATTTTTTTGCGTTCAAAAATTATTCTGTATCGTTCTTCCCACACCCTGGTCACTTACGGCAAGGCTGTACTATAAACTCGTAAACGCATTAGATAAGGACATGTTAAGGAATGAAATTTCTTGCCGATTTCAATATTTGGGTCTATAATAGAGTATTACTGGATGCGTATTGTACTCAAATCTCGCTATTTTGTCCTATCGCATTCAGTTAACGTATTAGCTCACACCTCGATACTATACGATGATGCAATATCTATGTGTATGTGTCAAGAATTTTAGCAATTAGGTCTGATCTATGTAAAAAAAAATTATCGAACATTTTTTGTTTCGGGTTAAGCTGGCAAAGAAGTCGCGAGGCAGTTGTCTAGCTGCCATCTTATTCAAAATAACATATTGTCAACCATTGCCGTTTACTGTCATATGATTTTGATATTTCGAATTTTACAGTTCTTGATTGATACATAAGAAACTGTATTTCTCATCACAATCTCGATGTCTCTCGTCACAATGTAAAGTTTTTTTGAATCCCCAAACGTATTGATTCAGAAAATATATCTATATGGTTATTTTTACCATTTATTAATGATATATATTCTGAAGTGATTTTGTTCTTGCGCAAAAGCACCGGTTCAGCCCTTTGATACCCGTGAAGCGTCGAGTCACAGCTCTGTGGAACTGCACAGTGCATATGTATCCACTATTTGTACTGAATTAACGTATCAGAACAGATGCAACTAGTACAAACATTACTACCAGATCTAACCTAGTAAGTATATGCACCTCCTATCGTCAGCAGTGAAGAACTTCAGTCAACGTTTCCGACTCCCCCTCGCATTTCACTCTTGCTTTCCTGCACAGATTACATTCTCTAACGGTGCGATAAATTCATCCTTTTACAGGGCTTGTAAAATCTGTATATACGCAAAATCTCTAACTCAATGCGACTTGATCGGCGGACTCGGTCCGCGGCTGCAGCTGATCTTTGAAGCTGATCCGTGCGACAGATGGGATTATCCTGCTATCGTTTCCGGTGAGCTGAGAGCGCTATCTTAGACCTTCGTTATCACGTATTTCTCACTAACCAGGCTACAAACGTTTGCGTCCGCTTTGCAAAGTTATTTTTCGTTAATCAAAATCAGATAATGCACTATTTGAATGCGGACTCATCACCTTAAACGTATTTTACAAGGTTGAAAATTTAATAAGCCATTAAATTGTACACAAGTTAAAAAATTTACTAGTTTTTTTTTTTTTTCGTATGCGTCGAAACGTCTAGACATAGAGATAGACGCACATCGCCATGATGGGTGCCTGATAAATTGTCTATAGCTAAGCTATTACAACGCACGGCATGTAAGACTTACGTACCCCCATACAACAATCGCGACACATCGATCCGTTGTAATTTTTCATTGACACCCCGATTTTATTATTATTCGTTAAGATACCAATTGGCGGCAGTTCTACCCGTCTTATACTACCGTTTTTGTAAATGTAGTACAGGTAGAAATACCCATTCGCATTAGCGAAAACTATTGTAAAAATAGTCGTTGTTGTTGTTGTTGTTATTAAGTGTTAAAAAAGTAAAGGAGATTTGTTGAAAATAATTTACCACCATATATATATATATATATACATTTATATATCACTGTGTATGTGCGTCTTAATAAAGGAACAACTCTTATCCTTGCAATTTCGACGAAAGATTATCGTTAGACATACGAAACAAAATAAAATCTGAACGATATAAGATGTTTAGATATACACGTCACACACGTGAATCAATAGAACTTTGCTAATTTCGGTACTCTGACGCGTTACTCTCGTTCGTCTATCCTACATACGTAATCATTTGATAGCCAGTTGATGATGTTCCAAGGTCTGCTAGGAAATTAACATATCGTAGCCTTGTGTGAAATTTGGAAATCAACTACGAGGTGATGATCTTTCGGAGCCAAACTTTGGATATAAAAGCTTTTGTTCTAAAAAAAAAAAAAGGATTATTTTTTGTCTTATTTTAGGATTTACAAAGGTATAAGTTATATATATATATATATATGAAATTTGATAAAATCAAAAAAGTTGGCAATTGTGGCTGTAGTTTAATAAATTGTAGCTTGTTATCATTGTGGCATATCGCCGTTCGTATAAAAGCGCGTGAAAAACCTACTTCATTTTTACTTCGACTGATTTATAATACGAGAAAAACAAAAATTTTTCACGATCTACTTCAAGCTTGATAGCCTTGTGATCAATGGAGATTGTCAAAGCAAAGACTACTTCTTCAGAATCTATTAATATCTCCCAATTCTCAAATGCGGTGAATTGGCCTCGGCAATAACATTCAGCTTCAACTGAAAAAATAGAAAGTTAATCTTCATTTTGGGCACCATTAGTCGCCTGAAAGTGGATTAAGTGTTACGTTTAGGGTTCCTGTAGGTAAGCAGGGTCAATGAAGCTATCGTTGTATCCTCCCTAATCGAACTGTCGTCTTCAATAGTTGCTATTTACTAACATCATTTTCAACTCAGCTCGCAGCTATAAAAACGCAAGTGCACACATATGTATGTGAACAGGGTGCATAAGGGGGCGTTCAAGCACACGTTGAACTAGATGCAGAAGTTGATTCCGAAGCATTTTAATGTGTCGCTCGCACTGTGACAGTTTTATGTAAGGGGGTCTTGCATTAGTTTCGAGTTTTTTGGTTTTAAAACAGACGATGCCTGGAATCGGAGATATGACCGACGAGTTCGAAGCAACTGTTACAGACACGAAGGCATTGCGGAAGATAAACTGCGACACGGTAGCCAGCGCCGTGACAAGAAGACAACTTTAACTCATATCAAAATTTTCCTAACTCGAATAGCAGGTAACCGCAACAAATTGGCAATCTTTGATAGACGAGCAAGTGCAGCTCACAGGCTTAGCATGATTAACGTATACATCCGCTCTCATTGATAATTTTCAGGGTCCAACCCGCAGTTAAAGATTAAATATGAATTAATAAGTGTTCAGTCATCAAATTGCCGAGATGCAAAGTACCTTGCGTGAATATGTTACTGTATCAGATTTGTCGTGCTATAAACTCATCATGGCGGAAAACCCTATTTTCGTTTCCGCAGTCTAATCGAAGACACCACCTATAATATGTTATCTCTTCACAAGGAACAACTCTTTACCGAGATTTAAATCCTGCCTGAAATCTACGATCTTTCTACGAAATCTACGATAGTTACCGGTTTCCAGCCGGTTTTCGACAAGGTTAAAAACGATTTTTCAGAGTCAAAGGGGGAGATCCTCGGCAGAGTTTAGATCTGTGAGGTCTAGTATTAATTAAAATATGCAAAAAAAGACATCTTTGTTAGTCTTAGATGCAGGTACCAGCGGCTGTTTGCAAGAGGAAAAACCTTATTGCTAATAAGTCGTCCAGGTAAACTCTAACGCTTAATTTTTTTTAGACCTTTTATGCCCTTTTGCACCTTTTAGAGTTGGCAGTTTTGACCTGCAGTGAACAAAAAATTCTAAATTGCGCTTTTTTTTTTTTTATATATGTATAATATATTTAGAACACTTTAACGACTTAAACTCTTAGTAATATCGATAATAGGTGGTTTAGGTCCAAAATTGAGGCAATGGTTGAGGTGAATGGAATAGATGTGATTATCAGGAATGACGCTTATAGTACATGCAAAACTATTCGCTACAACGTCTGCTTTTAGATAGCGGTTTAAAGGTAAATTCTTAAGAAAGATTCGGAATTATATATATATATATATATATATAGGACGTCCTCACTAAATTCTGCATCTTGCCGATAAATTCCGAATATATAATATTATACCATAATGTAATATGGTATTAGCATAATTCGTTCATTGCATACCTCATATTTGTACATAGCAACAGCGACGGGAATACCTAGGAGTAAATATAGAATAGGTACCCACCGATACACGTATTTGGTTGTCGAAAAATTATCGACCGTTTTTAACCCAACATTTAAGCACATACTTCTTAAAACACCTAACTACACTAGCCTAAAAAAAAAACCTAAAAACTAACCTAGATATGCGCCATTTAGTCGACAATCTCTCGTTAGCTCTCTGGTAATATTACCGTAAAACTTCTGCGGTCTCTGGGCGAAAAGCTAAAACATTGATTTTTGCAATGTTTTACCATTGCAAAACATATTCTGTTGCAAAATAGTTCTGTTGCAGAGATCGAAACAAACGATGGCCTGATTGTACAAGATACGGATATATATATATATCCCATGCAAGCTTTCTTCATTTTTGCCGAATAGCTAAAAATATGTGTGACTTGACATTTTTATAATAGAAAGCGACGCTCCTTCTATGCACCAGCTCCAGTCGTTCTGGTTCATTATGATCTTCTTCGTTGTTGGTAGTAGAAGTTCGATAATGCAAGTTAGTTTGTACTTTCTCTGAGGTCAATCTGGATTTTATCAGAAATTCATCACTTGGACCACGATCCTTTCTTGCGCATCATTGTCGTGTATGAATCACTTTTCATCACCGGTGACCAATTTCGTTGCGTCTCTTACTAAAGTTCTAAGGTGAAAATACGATTGGATAAGTTCTTTTGCGTGAATTCGTATCGCGGCCAAATATTAAGTCTCTTCTTATAGCTAGCGTTCTTCACATGGTTCAAAGCCGCTTGGCGGTATATGTCTAATTCTTCAAGTATTAGCTACAGCTATGTAACGGCTATTCCTACTTGACTTTAGAGCAATTTTACTGCAGTAACGAGCGCGTTTCACTTGAAAATTTCCAGATCGAAGTTGATGGCAACTTTTTTCGGCTGTTAACGCACCTTGACCACAAACTTTTTTAAGCTTGGCCAGCATGTGTGCCTTCAGCATAGTCAAATTCCGAATAGCAAACTTTTGCCGAAATTTTACCCATCTTTAAGGCCTAACCTAACCTAACCTAACCTAACCTAACCTGAAGGCAATACAACGACTCTATTATCGCTGCATTTCATCGTTCAAATGATGCCGACCCTACGCAACCCATTATCTGCTGTCATTATTTATTATTAACTTTAAAATCATTTGGTTAGAAATGCTATTTCGGCGATAGTTGAATGAGCTGTATATCAACATATGGTTATAAAGAGCAATCTGATCAAGGATAACAATACGAAGATCAATAAACGTGTCCTGATTTCGCAATATGTATATACTAAATAGATAGCGGCAGATGTTTTTGTCGTTAGTGCAATCTGTTTAGCCCTGGTTTTTATCGGTCATGCTGCTGTTTGTACCGGGTGCCTTTTCAATAACTCTTTACGCATTTCGCTGAATTTCCAGTCCGGAATAGTCGTGACAAGATCAGTAAGTAAGTAAGTACACTACCATTACTTGTCTTATGTATGATTGGATTTAATCGCCTGATCAATTTTGCTGTTTGACAACTAGAGGGCTATTGGGAGGCTGTTATATAAGGACAAAAAAAAATGTCTGTTACTGCAGAGCAGGTTGGAAACCAGATGGTGTCCTATTATGATATCGATTTATACATATTTATACATGTGTGTATCCGTATGATATTAAACTGAGCTTCGCAATTCAGTTATTGGTATCGGAAATCATTTGCTTAAAGAATATGGCCTGGAACATACATTTTATGTTATCCTGAATCCTCTATCCTCGGAGATCTTAGTAAGCGAAAGGGAATGATCCAGAATTCAGTCCACATATACCATTTAGTATAATACAATTATTAACAGTAAATCGAACAAACCAATCCTAGAAATGTTACCAGTCTTCTAACTAGTGCCTCAAATGCATTATCAGTATACAATTACCGGGTTTATTTTCACCACTTATTTAGACATAAAAGCTATCGCAGTTTTAGCTCGCTTGACGTATACACTGACAGGCACTTTTTATGATAAAGTGCCTGCCAGTGTCTCAGTATAGAGATCACTGTCAATCTTGAGTCTTGAAGGCGTCCTGGTTGACACCAATTATCAGCATCATGACGGTGACAGCTATTGGATACGAAATTATCAAATCTGCCATCAGTGTTATTCTCTAACGCTGCAGCACAAGTAGATATTTAATTCCAGAGTAACATCGGGGATCTGATAATTCCGTAATATATATCTTTAACATGAGAAAATAATTTAAAAAACTTATACATTGTAGAACTTTTTTTTTTAATTATATAAACGACTATATCTGAATGAGGCAAAATTTAATTAAGCAAGGGATCTGCAAGGAAAAGTTAACACCTGAAAAGCGAGAAAATAGCAACAATTGTTAACTAAAGGCAAAGAAAACGATAAATAAATCAATACATCTACAGAAATAACAAGAAAAATGCAAAAGTATATTTTCAACTCAAAATTCGTGTTTTATGCGTAGGCTAGGCTAGGGTAGATGAAATGCCTGCGACGACTGAAGGGATGTAGAACGATGTAAGTTATACTTAATCTATTTGGCTTTATTAAAAAGGAGAGATAAGGACCTAGTTTCAGGTAAAGCTACGATCGGCTACAGTAGATAGATAGCAAGGAAGCAGAAATTGCCCACCCTTTTTTGTCTCAAAAATCCAAACAAAAGTGGACACACAACGTGTTCTAGAAAGTACTAATGTATAATATAATATATAAAAAGCCGCTTAGAAGGATGAGTCAATAGCGCGATCATTAGGCGGATGAGTGCAATGGTTTGTTAAATCTAGGTATTTACCAATGGTGCATACCTGATTCTAAAGACAACTTCAAATGATTTCTTAGCTAATCCAACAAGTTTGACTTAATTTTAGGCTGTCAATGGATCCTGAATCTGGTGATATGACAATTTTCGTGTTCCTTTAAGTTCGCCTTCAACCCTTAGTCTGACATTCTTAAAAGGAAATTTCCTTTTTTATGGTAATCACAGCTGCTCTAAAAAGCAATAGAACAGACGGAAACAGCGCTGCTTAGTGCAGTGAAAACACGTATTCCAACATCGATTAGGAGAACTCTCCAATGGGGAAATAAGTGACGGACGAATCATTTCCATTAAATCTTCTTTTACTAAAAGAGACACCATTGCAATAGTTAGACTCAGATGGATAGTAGGGCCTAAAACACCTAGTTATAAGTGAATCGACCGTAATGGGTCTCGATGACGTGGGTCAAACGTATTCGAACTGGTAATTTAAGTTTCTCCTACCAGGATGGGTGACGCTGCAATAGCTAGCAGCAGATGTACAAAAGAGCCTGATGATGAAAAGAGCTGCAATGGGCTTTGATGATGAAGATCAAACGAATCCGTATCGGTAATCCAGTCCCGCACACTTAGCGAGGTCTTCATTCTTGGAAGATCGATCAGCATAATTGTTCGGGCAAGCTACGCTATGAAACGAGACGATCCCTTAGGAAAATAGTTGAATATCTAATAATTCCTATACGTTTTCTACATAGATTATTACTCTTAATTTTGAATGGCGCTAAATCAAGCATGAAAAGTTACTGGCGATTAGATAGAGATCGAAGCTACAGGCCCTATGTAGATCTCAACACTGAACGATATAATACTAACCGAACGAGTGATTTAAAACGGCTTTACTTATTAGAAGAATTGGAATAGCGAAATAGATATCGAATTTGTTGTGGTTATTGGAACCTTATAATGAGTTATTTTTCTATCAATTATTAAAGATGTCCAACTCTTCGATATCGAAATATTTCGAAGTTCAGCTAAAAACGTAATGAGTCGACAGAGACCAGATATAAGTTTTGGGTAGGTCAACGAAACTGAATGTCGCCCATTGTGAGTAGTTTTATAGTTCCTTAATGTAATTCGAAATTTGCTGGCGAAGCTAAACAATGGCAACGATGTTTATTCGGTTGTTCCGGGGTGATGGGGTATCAAACAGAAAAAGCTAGAATTTAGACCGATTATAAGAAATGCCAAAATGATCACCAGAGTAACGTAGTCACCAGCGCGCTATAGCTTTGTGTGTCTATGCTCTCTAACCTGTACAATATGGGTGTGCCCGTAAGATTAGCAGACAAGAAAAACTTACCGCGCATCTACTACTAGCGTATTGTTGTACTATATTTTCTCTTCACAAAGGGAAATGTTTATACGTAAACGGTCCTGACAGATTCAGTACTTCGTCAGTTGAGTGGATAATTCATAGTTTGACAAAAAAAGAGCAGAACACTTGACCATCAATAGGATTGCTATTGATGGTCAAGTGTATTACCATATATAATACATCACGCGAACGTCTATTTTGATTCAACAATACATATAAACAAGCTAACCAGACTCCGCAAATAATTTCGTCACATATCGTAAAGGCAGATGAATGGTCGGGTCACTTTTAGTTTGTCGCAGTCCGTCACCGAACGGCATTTTCATCATAGACCTAAATTATTCTATTACTTGTGTTTTATAGAGAGTAGTTAATTAATATTGATTTGTGTCGATGATTTTGCCGTTGCAGGGTTATTCTTCTCAAGAAGAGGTTATTCTTTGACTGGTTCAAGAAACCCGACCCGAAAGTTCAGCAAAACTACGAGAATAGGAAATGACAGACGTAAATTTAACTAGAAAGTGTACTCTTTTCCTAAACAAGGTAATGTTAACAAATTAAAATCGAAATTATTGATTATATGGCGATAGAAAGCAACTTACGATGCAAGCATACGAGTCTAGAGGTCGATAATAATTATTATTTGTAAGTTAGAACAGAAGTTCGGTAATGTTCAATGTACACGTTTGTTCTTTACTGTGTAATGATTCTAATTGTCATATAGTACCTAATAGGTGCTTTACCCTAATATGATAGTCTAGTTAATGGAAAACGCATCAGGCAATTCCAATTAATAGTCCGAAAAGCTCAATAACATTTAAGAGGCAAAACCAAACATATTCTTGCCCCAATCTTCCGTTGCTAATCTACTACCTGTTTACCGAATATATTTCCAGATCAACTTTTCGTATAGATGTGTTCCTAGTGAGCTATAGTAGTGCGTCATCTCTCATTTAGCAGCTGATATCGTAGATAGTATTGACTTGAGAGATAAGGATCAGGACTTTAATATTGATCGTAATAATTATGTTGATCAATTTTTAAGACCACCTTTCTCTTCGTTTTCGTTCCGCTGATACCTCAGCTGCTAATAAGGCGATAAACACCTCGAGGTATAAAGATAACTAACGGAAGTGTTTGAGTGCTTGCGTCTCTGCGATAGCAAAATAATCTGATGAACTAGCAGCTTCCCCTTTCCCTGTGTACTTGTTTGTCTCCATTATCGTTCCTTCTTTGCTAGCTTCTATCTCACTTCTTTTCTTCGCTTGCCAAGGTATTCGTAGTCCGTGCGCCAGGCCATTTCAACGAGCCGATGATCGACCCCCCGACGAGCTGGTTCGGAAGCGGATGTATATAAATTCGCTTAGATCTGTTGCATCCCCAAATGTCTCAAGTCTGTCATTGTTTTGCAGTAGAAGCACGGTTGGGCATGTACCAAATGGGTGACGTCCACGTTATTTCCGTTCCAATGTGTAAGCAGCGTGAATACGCGATGAAAATAGAATAAGCGGGTAAGCGATTTATGGGCTTCGATATCGAACCGGCCTTTGCGGTCCCGGATGTCCTCTACTCCATGGAAAACTTCGCTGTTGCTACATCGCCTGTCGTCCACGCAGAGATATTTCCGGCACTATTATTTTAAACGTCCGTAGGAAAGGAGAAGGAAGGCAAATGGATGGAAACGATCGCTCGGAACGTTTTCACACAAAATAGAGTAATATTCCGCCGTTCGATTTGAATGCTCTTGCAAAAGGAAGGTGAAAGCAGAACCAAAAAAAGGGTTGCATTCGATTTGCGTTGACAAGAAGCGCATGCACTTAATGGACAAGGGACTAGGAGTCTTTAATGTGTTCTCTACCAGCACTGCTTCGTACGCATATGGGACAAAAATATGATATATAATGCATATAGCCACGTTCGTAAGGACGAAGAAAAAAGAAGATTTGTGGATGTTTAAGATTGTATACTTCTGGCGCTGATAACTGCAAAAGCGAACCAACGAGCGAATGAACCTAGTGGAATAATGTACCCTTTGAAGCCTCGTACATGTCTACTTTGGTTTCCAGTGAATGATTCTATATACATTGACATTACTGGATAAATTCGTCGAGACACTTGTTAGAAGTACGTGCAATCTTTTGTAGTATTATATGGTCTGTACGATGCATAGCTCCGGTGGGACCACTTGTCAGAGAATAACCATAGTTCAATGCATGCATACGGGACTTCACTTGACAAACCATGCACTTTAATCAATAAATGTGTCTCAAATTCATCGGAGTCGAGTGACTCACAAGGCCGAAAATTTCAGCAGAGGAACCGCGAGTGAGATCTGAGACTATACGTTTAAATGTTTACGACACATCTCATGTATCTCTGCAAGGGGACAAAAGTTTTTCGAGATACAAAGCCTTAGTAGGACAGAAAAATATTCTAGGTCTACACATCCACTTAATACATCAACTCCTAAATCTGTTTGGCAGGTATAATGTGGGATTTGTTTTCCGGCTTTTTCGTGTTAGCATAACTCCACCCACACCCGTGTCCCTCGGAGCTTTTACAAATGAAAACTAAATTTTGGGTGGTATTCCCTGTAGGAACTGAGGTTTTATAGAAGCTTAACATTTACACAGTGAGGCGGCTATTTTTGGTTTTAACAACGTTAGGCCGTAACAGATCGAATTAGAATACCGATTTTAATTGTAGGACGTTGATTTTAATATGTAAATGTACAATACTGACGGCACGTTCTATCGTGGTCGACTTCAAACGCTGGTACGGTTCGGTATAATGAAAAGTTGAAAATCGAACTTTGATATCCAGTGTCACAAGGTTAGATAGGTTAATATAGTTTGTTAAACCAATTCTTGTTTGGCACCATAATTATTATTGCATAAAATAGCTCGCCCATGGTCTCGGGCCCTTGTTCTGAGATGCTTCTCATGCATTAAATATGCTGCAAATATAATTCGCAAACAACGTTATTCATTGTAAATATGGAACCGACTCCAGCACTATGCGTGGTCAAGGTAAACTGCTAACTTTTCTAGCTTTGATAGTTTCATGATTTTATCTTTTGTTGGAGGCGGGGTACGTCCCCAGCGTAGTGTCAGATTTAGCCCCGATAGCTGAGCTTAGTTCTCCGAGGCGAACACTGACTAGCGCACCTCCGTCCCATAAGTTCCACATCCTTCCAGTTCAGAACTTCATTGAACCGAACTATGGATTAGCAGAAGTGGTAAGTGCTTACGGATAAATTCCTTCTGGGTTCTTCGCCTCACTAGATGCGCTATGTCTCACTTACTTTGGACCCAAAATTCTAGTCGCGTTAAGGTTCTGGGAATAAATCATATTCTTTGCTACCATCCGAGGCTCTTTTTCTCCATCAGGGCTTCTTTGGCCGTGGGCGGCCCGCATTCCCACCTCCCGGTGGTAGCATACATGAATTTATAAGTTCCGATAGTGCTGTTTTAAGAAATTCGAGAAGGGATTTTGTTTTAAAAGGCGTACCCTCTCTAATCCACTTCGTTCTGGCTCTTGCATTGTAGCCTCAAAAATGGAACAGGTTAGTAATTTGGGGGCAGAGTCGTCCTTTGCCTCTTGATCGCAATAGAGACATACGCCGGAGGGCTTCCTTGGAACGTTCGAGACCGCTATTCCATAACCGTTTCCTCCCTTCAACGTTCAAATGCTCTGAAGGTGCTCGAACCGCGAAAATGGCTGCTCACGTATAGACTCTTCTGGATTCTTGGGAAGTTCGCAGTGCAGCCGTTCTTTATGTCTTACTTGTCTTGAAGCCTGCAGGCGATTCGAACCTAATTGGGGAATCAAACAGCGCTATTAACCTGGTGACCAACATCCGAAGCCTTCGTCTGCCTGTCCTTTTTAGTTCATGTATATTAAGCAAAATCCTTGTTACAAAGCCCGCCGTTTTGCTAGCTTTGGCCATAGATCCTAACATAGATCTAAATTATAGTTGCAGAACGTGCCTCCAAATAATGGCGCCATATATCTAACACGTCACATTACGAAATAAACGTACATCACCCTGTGAAGTAGTGTCATAAACATTTGCTTAGGAATAGCTTAGGAAAAAGATTTACGTCCAAGTAATTTGTATGCCTAAATGCTGCCTTAAGATAATCAGTGTCATCACTAAGGGGAGACCACTTTTTTTGCCGCGTCAGTCTGAGCCTACAGCGATCCTTTTTATGCCGGTTGGAAAAGGCTAGCATAAATGACTTTCGAGGGTAGAGATTGAAATTGCTACTAATAAATTGTATATAGGAATTCAAGAGATTATCTATAGATAGCATAGTCATTTGCATCCAGATACAATTTCAATCAGGTTCTAAACAAACAACGCATGTTTTGCCTACAGACGGAGACATCGACTAACGATTTCCTGTTGACATTGTGCGAGAAATGTTGTACAAACAATTAAAAGTTCTATACATTGGTTGCAATAGAATTTTTGCGTGAAATTTATACAAGAGGTAAAATAAAATCAGATTTTTTTTATTGAAACATAGGATCGCTTCGAACTATTCTTGGGTTGTGCTTTCAATTGAATTCACCTCGTTTTCAAATCGGAGCGCCTTGAAAATGCGTTGCAGAAAAGATTAAATAGGTCCGCTACTGGCACGGAAAGGTTTATCGTTACGTAAACGGCATAGTGGGCACAAAGACGCAATTGGCCACATCGATGCACTATCGTTATGCCTGAACCGTACCTATTTCTTGTACGAAGTTTCTACGCTGATTCATTTAAAGAAGCGTTTTATATCGCACTTATTGATTTTAGGGAACGATTTTAGCCAGATGATATCTCCTTCAGTACATGCGTATGAAGCCCATGTCGCGATAATATTGTATAATCCAGAGAGTTTCCAGCGCGCGGCTCCCTTCAATGGCGATTGACGTCGACAAAAATTAGGTATCTACGTAAAATTTGTTTTTTACAAACATCTTAAAACAAGACATATGGAATCGAAACTAGTCACGCATTACGGCCCCTTGTTTGACATCATTGTCAATGCGACATTGCTACCTTTCCATTATGCAGTGTGCAGTTAATTATATCTGTATAAACATCTGATCTTTATTTAGGCTCTTTGCAGTGTCTCGTTTCCTCAGACATCCTTATTTTTCAAGCTTGTCATCTTTTACCTTTTCATATATCTTTTTAGTACTTCTTTTATATTTTCCCTCTATCTTGGCATTGCTGCTGCCCCCCTATTCACCTTGTTTACAGCTTTTGCTTTTGCTTTGTCAGCCAGCCTTTAATGTGTGCTAATTGTGTGTTTCACATTTACTATCCGACCCCTATAGTTCGTAGCTAACGTTTTCTGCGGCTACGACGACCTGTAATGAGATCATTGTGAACGGAAACGACTTCTGTTTCGCGGATGCTGTTTGTTCTAGTCGCACACGGTTAGCAGGAGTACATATGCCTATCCTTTTCTCCCTGTTCCATTATCCTCTTCTTTGCCGCGTTACTTAGAGACGATCCTAAATTGGCCTAATATTAACATAGCTGTGACGGCGACTGTTGTATTACTGTGTCTTTGCCGTCGGCAATAGCGATTCCGTTGGCCTATTTTATTCAAACGTAAACAATCTCATGTGTAATATAATAATACGTATAGAGGTGAGCTTATACTGTTGTTTTCGTCGACGTCGCAAATAGACGCTGACGACCCAGAGATGCAATCACAACCGCGGTTGAAGTATACGGCAGGGTACGAATTGGCCCTCTCTGCACGAGTATTAAGTATGTAGGAATGTAGAAAGTGTCGTGCACATACATCAGCAAAACATACGCTTTTCTGCAATCGTAAGCACTGCTTCGACAACGCGTACTGGCCATTGGTGGTAAATAAAAATTTCCTCGCGCAAAAAAAGCCCAAGTAGCGAAAATTAGAATACATGAGAAATCGTGTACATTGCCGTGTCTAATTCTTTAAAATTTTAAATATTGTGGCCTAGTGGTCGAACAGACGAAACGAACCCGCTCACCTCGTCATTTTCCGTCGTCATATTCGCCATGATCCATCCACGTACACCGAAGGTGCATATGAGGAAGCTGGTATTATACGACACGATGCCGCTTAGTTAAAGCGTAAACTTTACTGAGAAAACGTTCCAATAAAATTTAGCGTGAATTAGGAGTCGAACGAAAAACGCTCATGTAAGCTCGTTTTTCGTTCTCAATCAGTGAGGCAGTCGGAATAAGCAGGAGTCGACGCACCTCACACAAGGAACATTACAAAAATGAGACCGGAACTCGTTCCACAGAATAACTGCACTGGCATTGGGGCCGATGGCATCTCTGACACCTTCTTATACTACACATGTTCAGTGTTGAGTGAAGCTTGACGTTTTGAGATAGCTATTATATATTATTGATAATACTGGACTCATCGGAAAATATGCACGTTTGCACGCGACGTACAGCTACACCAAGTAATCGATCATAACTGCATGTAACCTTAGCGATCAGGCTAGCAAGTGCATGATTTTGACAAATGGCAAGACGAGTTAATCGAACACGGTACTTATAATCTCTAACACTTGAAAAGTTTCGTAGGCCAAAGCGGGTGTTCGTTAGTGCATAAACGATTCAGAAGACAAACCCCATCAAAGCTGCTTTAAAATGAGTAACCGTTGTTGGAAATGATAATACGTTATAATAACTTTTACCAAGTTTGTTTTTATTTGACCACACAGAAAAACTGAAAAACGCTTTGTCTCAAAATCCACTGCCTATCATCAGATATGTATTTGTCTGTCTGTATGTCTGAAACAAGGAGACAGGAGGCACGGATCCAAGTTTGGAACGTTTACTCCAGCCGAAAAACGTTCAGTTTAATTGCTCCAATCACTCTAGCTAATTACCTTAATATGGAAGAAGGCGCCAGACGGGCAGTCATAATATACTATCCAAATAAGAAAAATCTAGCTTTTTTCTATTTACTTACATTTGTAAAACTAACGATAGTGGACTAGATTGAAAACATCCGAAAACAGCTTAAACTAGTTCCTCTATTTTAAAAATTATTGTTTTGCAGCGTCAGCGTAATTTTGAATTTTTATGGTGGAATATGTGGTCCACCTGCCCGAAAGCGACAGGAGTCAAACAGACAGTTTAAACTTTTCCTATTTAATATATAGCGCAACAACAATAGAAAAAAAATCAACTGAAAATTAATAACAAGAGATCAAATTAATTTACTATTAAATAGTAGGGGCAGTGCAGGTTTAATTCGCGGCAGACTCTGAGCATATAGAATAAGAGACACCGGTCGCGTTACGCAAAAGGATTAATGTTTCCCAATTATATTAAATATATCTTCTTAGATAGCTTCGAAAAGTACCTCTGCCGTTGTGTGGGCATTTGGAGAAAAGATTAATGTCATAATTTTTACCTAGAAACGGCCATAAACAGCTGGTTTTAGTCGACATCTAAGAAATAGCGAGTTCCAAGTACGTCTTATTATACACATTTGTTATATAAAGGCCAGACGAAAAATTTCGTCGTTCAGTAAATTGTTTCCAGCAGTGTTCGGGTCTTTTAAGCAAAGCAACGACCGAGTAGCCTATGAACGCACCTAGAATAACCAGCTCTCTTAAATAACACCATTTTTCCAGTCGTCATGAACGACGATACTATTGAAAAATGCTGTCTAAATAAATATACGCAACTGTTTCTCGATAGCATGATCGACCTGGGCTATGTGTCACGCGAATACGTTGGTCGGTGTATATATATATATATATGTATATATATATATAGATGCTATATCGCGGAAAGCACGTGCAGGTTATTAATCGAGAATTTCACCGTTTTAGTTAGCAATTCATTACACTGGCAACCTCCTGCGGCGGTACGGTTGCCACGGGCCTTATCATACAGCAGAGTCGAATAATGGATGGTTATGATACATTTATTTCATGGCTATCAACCAGCAGTTAAGGCCACTCATATTCGGAACGTTCTGTATAGGACGTTCGCATAAGCGTCAAGACGTTATCTGCACTAATATAAAAGCCCTTTAGGAAGACCATGCGTGTCAACATACAGCATAATCCCTTTATCATATAATAGCACCACAAAGCTTGTTTCTTGTCCTCCAACCCTCAGAAAGGCCGAAAGCTTCATTTTCTATCGAAGCACTAGGCCTTCTACAGTAGACAGCGAGGCCGAAAACTTTTTGCTGTGGAATCGCAGACGGGCACCATACATTTTTTTGAAATCGTTCGTAACATATCCTTCGCTCACTGTTGTTTAATTAAATATAGTGCTACTACATCGTTTTTGTTTATCACGGCCTTCAGCTAGGCACCCCTGTGAGGTTCCCACCTTCGTAAAAGCTATATTTCAAACGTCGATGAGTTCTTTCATGCCTTGTCTAAAACACATTTCCCCACAGATTTGTCCCCTATGACGGCTTTGTTTACGACGGGATTATTATTGCACGCTGTGACCGTAACAAAGTCGAAAGATACCTACCTGAAAAACAGTGTTGCAGAGGCAGCCCAACATAGACAGTCTTAAGTAAATTGGCTCACCAACCGACACTCTAGTCCGACCAGCGTTGGACAGACTAAATCACATTTGAGAATCGTGAACAAATGTTGTCGTAAGAAATAACCCACCTCGGAAGCGACCACTCTTGTCTCGAGCTATTTGGACATTCGCGCTAGAGATTTACTTGTTCGTGTTCATTAGCGGCACTTCTAATTCTTGAAGCCTCTGTCAAAAAAGAAGAGCTTTATCAGCAAGAGGACTTTTTTGGGGTGAGGGCTTCCTATGAGTTTGGATTCCCCTTGGCCAAACCCTTTTCCTCATTTCGCCATCTCCTTTCAAAGGCAAATAGGCAAGGATCTGGATCCGTTATCTAACAAAAACACTTAGAAGAAGCGGAATTTACTAAACACATTATTGAGTTTGCACGTTAAAACGTTTAGTCGACCGCCCCCTACCTTTTTGGAGTACAGAAGGCCAATTTTGTTTGGACTATCTAGTAAAAACATCTAAATGAGTTCGACGACATGGATGACAGTCTATAGATAAATAGACATTTATGGCTTGCAAGCAGATATTAATTCGAGTTCTTATCTTATTCTTGCGTGTGATGTCATCAAGTCAAAGTCGAGCAAAGACACACTATTGTTGAGAGATGAAGATAGAAGAGAGATGAGTTTCGACTCTTTTCCTTTCCTCTGTTTCAATTTATATTTTTGCCAGATGGGCCTTACCCCTACTGAAAACGCCACAGTGATCTGTTGTTGCCGAAGACTGGTTTTAGGCGCATAGAAGTTTGGTCAGCGTTAATAACGGAATTGGCAAGATGTACTTTACAGTTTCATGAACAATACCTGTATGCAGTCAACTTGTTTCTGGGCTATAGCCTTGAAAAGCAATGGACATTTATTTGCCGTCTAAGGTTTTCTTGTGTAAACCCAAAGTGGAATCTGGCTGCATCCCAAGGTGATTATTGACGTGAGCATACAAAGACAATTAGGACTTTCTAAGGACAGGCTTAAAGCAAGGTTGCAAATGAGCTCACTTAACGCGCCTAGCTTCTGCCAGGAATCGTCTGCTTACTGAACCGTCACCAGTTTAGTCTGGCCGCTCGTCTGAGCTTCTGGAATCCTTGGAGGATTTCCATATAGCATAGGCTATTTGCAGGTCGCCTGTGTACCAGTCACATATAACAGAAAATGGACGTTACCACATCGAATAGATCCTAAATAGCATCTGATTTTCAGAATTTATGAGTTCCACAACAGGAATGAGCTCAAACCAATCAAAAGAGAACATCATTGCTTTTAATGGATCTTCGCCGACCTGTTGAGGTCTAAGCGTCGACGTAATTTCTTCTAAATTTATTAAGCCTAGCGCAGAGATGCACTTGGCTTGTGAAGGTATTCTTAGATGAATCAGTGCCGAGGAGCTTAAAACCAAAAAGTAGTTATATTGAATTTATTGGGTTATAGATCCCAGATTATAGATATCGCAATCTAAATATCTGAAAACCTATGCGAACTAGTATACATACCCGGCATTAGTACGGGTCGAAATAGCGCCAAACAGTGATGCAATCTACGTTTTTTGGCAAATCAAACTTTAACGATAAGCCTCTATTCTGGCCATGCAATTCTACTTCTTATTAACAGTTATTACCATTTTATATCCGAAAGGCTTTAACAGCACAAGGGATTTCCACAGTGACAAATTAGCTGGATAATGATAACTATAACAACAATTATTATAACTGTATGATACACGTGATGCGTAATAATGAAACAATTGTCGTTTCTAGCACTGAACTTGAAGTATCATAATAATACGGACATGCCATCGTTGCACTCGGATTTTTCATGCTCAGAAGTTCTGAACATCTGTGCACGTCTTGTTTTTTCATGGTAGCAGTAGTGATCGGATTGAGATCCTGTGTCTCCTAGAAGGTCTACTAATGTTCATCTTCAACCTTGTAATATAATACGTTAGGCGGGGAAACAGGAAATTTGGAAAGTGGGTCAAAACTCCACGGGGGCCCACAAGTAACCCAGCGGGCGCGGCGTCAACAACGTGATCTGTTGCCCAAACCTGCCGTAGAAGGACGTTGAACATTACTCAAAAGCAATGGTAAGCCCCAGCCTGTTTACATGGTAAAATGTCCAGACGCACATAGCGCACCGAAAAAAAATGATACTCATGCGCATTTGACGCTTGAATTTTTATTTCTGACAAACAATCATGTACTGCAGCAGTTTTGATTATCAAAATAATGCAGACACACATTGGAAATCTAAATGAAATTTATTATGGAAATTTGTTCTGAAATAACTAAGCATTATCTTTGTTTGTCCCGTGCATTGGTTGCACTGTGTCGCGTTGTCAAACAATCGGAAGTTGCAGAAGAAAGTCTATCTATCAACCATAACTTATTACTGTATGTGCATTATTTAATAGTTACTTAAAGTTATTCATGATTGGGCAGCTATTTGCCTTTGTTGTTTTTAGACTATGGCTCAGTTTAAGATTTGGACGTTTGCAAAGGATAACTATACCGACGATAAATAGATGCTAACGTAAAACTTAGATATTTGAGCGGTTAATTTTAAGTGTGCGAACCATGTGTACTTGAAAAGTACTAGGCAACTTGGTACATCGGGCTGACTCATTGCGGTTCGCTTATTGGACGCCTTTGTCCAGAATTCATTGTCCATCTATCAGAGTGCTATCTCTGTGTGTAGGTTTGCGCTTAGTGTTCCTTATAGTTCCTAATGGTGTTCCTTACTATTTAAGAGAACGTTCCATAAAAAAACTATAATCTCTATTAGATCATAAAACATGTTCTATTAGTTTTCTTCATGTGCAGATTTCATTATCTATTAGTCGTACGCAAAAGGATCATCGGTACGTGAGGCAGGTGGACTGCAATATTATAAAGCTATAAGGCTCTTATAAACGAATACGGCAAACGTTAAAAATGAATAAGTTTTGTACTAGTTAGAGGCTAGGATGACGACCTTTCAGCGTGTGTTCAAGGGCCCTTTTTTCTTTTTCATAGTCAACATTATACTACTCGCCCTTCCATATGTAATTTCTCTATCTATGGCCTGTCAAAGCAAGGGCTATGTGCTTGCCCATCAGTTGCCCTACTTAGGGAATGTAAAGCCCTGTAATTACACGGATTGGGAATGGGAGGATAAGCGGATCGAAGCCAACGTTGAATACACCTGTGCTCAGGCCAGAAAGTAATCGGGGCAAGGTGATAACGTCTAAGGCGGCCACCAGGTTGCGTGCTATCGATTACCGTGCCAGCAGTCTATGGGCCTGTTGAGGGATGCGAAATAGCGGATTGCGTTCATTGTTTCATTTTTGGTGAATATCTCGTGGTAACAGATGCTCCTGATGTTTATTCCAGATATTACCATCACCCAATTCACTCGAAATGGCCATCGGACTCGATTTTTCTCTGAGGCGATGCCATTCTCTCGCCTGATCCCCTCTGACTGGCGGTAAAAATTGAGCTGTATGCTCCAAACAGAGTTTCTGTTGATTCAAGTTTCGCAGATTGCGCCTAAAATACACCAAGCGCATTTCCAATTTGCCTAAAGCCAATCTATCTACCGGTTACTTACTTTTTACTCAATTGTTGCGTTTTCAAGTTGCAAGTTATAACTATGTAATACCTTTTATACGTGAAATGCCGGCTTTGATCAGCAAAGGCTTTACACTCCGAACTTTGCTTCTGTGAAAAGCCTTCTCGACGTCTTCCCTTTAGAACTCCTTTTTGTAGAGTAAGCTTAACTGGTTTTTATTCACAGGTTTCTAAAAGAACTGAGTATTTACGAGCCAAATGTTTCTACTACTAATTTTAAAGTTAGGTCAATTTCGCTTGTAAAAGAGAAAGTAGTTCGTTTGCCTTAATTTGACGTTTGCCATTATTGAATATGTAAACAATTACTTATACGTTTTTGCAGTTCATTACAAAAACGATCTGTTCGTTATTTCAAATTTCACTACATTGTTTTCATTCTACTGACCGCAGTGCAACAAAATATGGATCAGGTGTCTTCGAAAACTGTACAGTCCAGTATTTAAAAGAAGGACTTAGAATTACTCCAAATCTTTGCCCGTCTATCGTTCGGGCCGTTTCGAAAAAATTCCGTTTCAACACAGGTTAAGTCAATTAAACACAGAAATCCTTTAAAACGTTAGATGCAGCTTTTAGTATGCTACGCCTGGGTGATTTGTAGTAAGCTGTACAAGCCGATCGCCTTTCTAATTTTTATTTCTATAGGAAATCCTGTAAGGCGAAATAGATGAAACATCAGATGTCGCAACGAGTCGAAGACATGAAACAATAGGGAATACTTGAAAATATGAGTGATGGAGAAGGTGTTAGAGTATTCTCTTGTCTTTCATTGAACTAATCCTAAAAATCCTTAGATTGACCATAGGTCACCTGGAAAAAGATCACGATTACTAAAATCCTTAACCCAACTTATAAAATAGCTGATCTCTCCGGCGATTATCATAGTTATCAAGTACATTATAAATTTTACATCCGTTTCTTCGTCGGTAAGACGAAACGTCACATTCTCGAAAGCGTAACTCTTACGGACGTTTGTGGCATTCTAGTGTTCTAGGTTGCGTTGCAACTTATCTTCCCGAGTGCATTAAGTTCAACTAATTGACGTCTACATCTGCTTGTATCGTACAAGGTATTATCATTACATCGCACGGTTAATCTCCAGCCTGACAAAAAAACGGTCTGATCGAAAATGCGAATTTAAGATCAGCATCGCTCAGATCAGGTAGTTAACGTGTCGTCCACTGAAGAATCTATTGAACCTGTACATTTTTGCTACATTCCAATTAATTTAATGGCCAAATGATTCCATAAATGCTGACACACAAACCAGAAGTAAGTTGGATAAATAAATCAGTTGTTCCTTAGGCATACACGAGTAGAAGGTACTAGTAAACATGTCTATGTCCTAAAACAGTGGAAGTTCGACTACAAAGTTATAACGAAGCGCTCCTGGCGTTTGCGTAATATAATATATTGGCGTAAATATAATAACTATATTTAGTTTTGAAGTTTCCCTTATTCGAAAATACTTAATTGAGGTTTTAGTATGTTTCACCAACTGCAGTAGGCTCATCTTCGTCCCTGTTAATCATGCTTATATTAGAAGTGTTTTTAATTAACTAAACGTTTCTAAATTTGTTTTCACATCGTTGTCGACTATTGCTTTAGACGGGGTGCTATCCAAGGGTAAGTAGATTCACGGTTTTATAAACAGTAGACTCACAGATGAAGTAAATCTGGCAACAAAGCAAATTGACAATTAACGACAGACAAGGAAAAATGAAGTGATTAGATATTATTAAAAGGTAGTGAATATTTTACCATTACGATACCTTAACTATTCGGTGTAGACGTGCGTAGATGGTGCCAAATGCACCATGGTGTGCCAATAGGTAAATGTTACTGACACCTGTAACATTACATTGACATGACATGCCTGTCGAAAGTACGCAGCTTTCCTTTTTGTCCAGTATGCGTTCCCTTCCAGTAATTCAACAACATATCTCTGCGATTTATATAATTTTGCGATTATATAATACATGTGTTCGAAAATATGCACCGAGAAAAAAATGCCGTCGCCTATTATACCAAGCAGCGATACCAGTGCAGCCGCTTATATCAGCTTTTCTTGACTCCCCCCAAAAGTGTAAAGATACCCATATATACAGTGAATAGTTTAGGAAACTTAATGTAATATATATAAGGAAATGCTTGTGTTTTCTTTGACTGACATTTGTAGTCACTCAATCGATACGGAGACTGTGAAAAAGCCCATACAACTTAATAATTGAAGCGTACTTCCCTATCGAATTGCGGAATGCCGAACTTCACACTTACGTAATGGTTCCAGGCCTTTTAGTAGATATCATTTCAGCAGGTATGCGATCGAGTGGGAAATAGCGCCCAAGTTGAAAAAGAAAGGCCATGTACTTATAGAAAAGGGTGTACTAAGCAAATCCTCTGATCAAATAATAGAGACATTGAATTTACTATACATGAGCAAAAATAGCTTAACCATTTTCTACTTGGACGAAAAACCTGAGAGCGCCTGCATAAAGTTAGCACAAAACTCTTCCATCTGATACTGTCTGAAAGCCTATGGGTTATGATAAACTTCAATTGTGAAGTATGATAACGTAACGCTATTCGACATCATTGAGTCTTGAACTTCGAGCAAGCCGATTTCGTTAGCTACGTTACCGATTTGTGTTATATCTACTGCTCGAAAGTTGATCATATCGTACCGAACGATGGCTTTCTGAGAGATACATGTAACATGCTTGCCATACCAGCTATTCAATGGTAAAAATTAAATTTCCTTGCCATAATGTCTGGAAATTTTAACCGAAACCGCCGTAAATATTATCTCATCTTATTTATTACTGTCTTCGATGGATTCAAAGCATACATAGGGACAATGTATCATCGTTTAGGCAACTACTATGATGCTATCTTTCCTGGCAAATCAACGGATTTTGTTCGCAGTCAACTCGAAAACAAATCTTTCGATATACAGCTCACTGGAACCTTAGACTGACAACTGAACTAAGTTGAAAAGAAAAAAAAAAACAAACAAACAAACAAACTGAAGTAAGAGCCAGTTTACGAATATACATCATTCTCCAATAATTTAGCATACCGAGTATTTAATGCCAAAACTCTAAATATGACATATTTTGTGTCAAAGTTGAAAACAGCAATAATTTTTGAGCTCGAGCCGCGATTATTCGCGGGAACTTATTAACAGTGTTTAAATTAAAACAATACAAAAAGCAGTTCATATATGCGGGCTGTTTGATACCGAATAAATTGCCCCATTGAAGCGTCATTGTTCGTTGTAGGCAAAAAAATACGACAGGGTTAGGCGCCAACTACAAAGTGGGATATCGTGTTGACTGGGCAACAAGAACGCGGCAAGTATCTCGTCGCTTCATGTCTTTGTAACAACGTAATCAAAGCTACTCTTCCACCATCCGTTTTACCTGATTTTTCACGGCAGGAAAAGGGATTCCGTAGCTGAAATTTGTCAATACTGGCCGAAGCACTATCTCGAAAAAATGGATTTTGATTGATCAAAGAAAGGACCTTCCGTAACCTACAAAGCCATAGTCCTGGATTGAAATTGGTGAGGTCCCGCACGCGGCGGCTCCACATACATAGCTACAGATTACCATGTGTTCGAGAGGCTTCCATGAAAGTCCCCTTTTTTCGTGCGTTGCGCGCATACACGAAAATTGAATGAAAATTTTGATACCTTTCTCCTGGAAAAACGCCTTATGGTGGATCGGCTGGGGTTACTGAGGGCTTTAAGTTCTTCCTGAGAACGTCAAAGAAGCATGCTTCGTCAACCGTGTATCCGCTCTGTGCTCGTGCCGCTTCAGAAGCGAAGAAACGCTAGTGTGCCTTAGGTACTTTTGGCCCAATCGCGACGAACATCAGAAAGAATATCGGGATACCTGCGACGATACCACATCAGGCAGCTTATATGGGCCTACATTAGGAAACATACGGCCGCTGGCGATGCCGAACGTAGGAGTACGCGCAGCGAGTATTAGTCGCAACAGTCTCGGCTTTCTTGTTCGTTACAGATGTATTACTGCAAAGATAGATCTAACTTCTTGTGCAGGATAAAGGTCACAAAAGCGGAAACCTTCACGTATCCAAATGCTGAATATAGCTGCATTAAGCAAATTCGCGGAAATTATTTCCATTCAGGAAAATATTGCTTCTACAAACTCAGCTTATCACATATGAGTTATCAATAAACATAAGACAGGTAGGTCCTTTTTTTGACTTTGAGATTTTGCGACTAAGCAATCTGGGTTACTCGTTTGGGCCAATGCAGAAGGTCAATCTGGAATAATGCCTGACTTATTATGTTTACTAGTGCTATCTATCTAAGTTTTTTTCGCATATGGCAGAGTATATAGCAAGTCAATTTGACTTGTTTGTGCTTAAGAGATCAATATAAAAACTGCTCAAGTTTACCAAGTGTTTCTGTCGTTGGTGGTTCGAATCTCCCGAAGCCCTCTTTTCCGAACGAAGACCTTTTGTAAATAAACCGAATCTGGTAGCACATGGTATTAGCAATGCAAATAGTCGTTGTTTTTTCATTGGCGTTTACTGATTAACATATGCGTCAGTACATGACTATATTGTCTGAGAATTTAGGCAGGCCATCGGCACTAACTGGCCGAAGCCCTTTCTCCATGCGACCAGAAACCTAATAGTGGTTGCAGAAAAACATCTAAACTATTAATAGACCCAACCGGTGCAAGAGCGTTTATGATTTTATACAAAGCTCAAACTGTAGCTCTAGCAGTTCTTCAAATGTAGCATCCTGTAATTATATGCAAAATGTCCTTATAAGCTATTTACCAGATGCTGAACTTTAAAAACATTTGAGCGGGTGATTAGTAATTTTCAAGAGCTTTGAAAAGTGAGTTCCGTCCTTGTTTCGCTTCTCGGCGAAACGAGAATGCAATATTAAAAAGGTGGAACAATGCCCTGTAGGCCAGATGCACACAAAAGTCAACGTCGAGGTCGCAAGTGATATCGACAACTTCATGACGGAACATAGAGCTTTGAAGGCGACTCTTGTCCTTCTTAACCTGCCACAATACATGCGGCTGAAAACGTGGAAGAAGGAAAATAACTCATGTTAGGGCACTAACTGCTCACCCCCAGAGATCCTGTAATAATTAGCCATTTCACACAAATCATATCAGACTACCTTGAAATATTATTTAGAGGCAAAAAGGCCCACAATAAATACTGTGTTGAAATAGCCGTATTTCGAGAAAATGCAGACCTGTCGGCGACTGTTCTGGGAGAACCTTGGCACAATGAAAAAGGACCCAAATTTGCTCTAGTACGTTATTTTACTTGACGAGACGCAGGTGCGTGCGTGGGCTGATCGAGCGAACGCGCCATCATCTGGGTATTTAAAAGCGACCCTAAAACTTAATGTGAAAACCAAGCTTTTATTAATCGTTTTTTGGACTATCTATCTAGAGGTATTGTGTCATGAATTAATTCTGACTTATTTTACTATAGATGCTGAGTCCTGGAAAAAAGGTTAAGACGATTACGAAAATTATATAATATTGCCCGTCTAGGTAGGGCCGAATTCCAAAAAAACAAGTCATGGACGCTTTACCGTGACCTCACCCTTCGTGTACAACCTCACACTTCGTTAGTTGTATAGTTCTTTTGCGGAATAGGTTGAGGTCCGTATCGCCTCAATCCTCCCCTTTCAAAGCCGCCTGCATTGTTTTGATATCCTTAAATTTAAAGGACACTTGAACGAAAAAAAATTCAGACGATCAACAAAATCCAAAAATAGAGTCCAAAATTTTAGATTTATCTGTGCAATCGGTATAGCTTACACAGTAAGTTTGTACCGAGTTACGATACGTTCTTAATTCAGTAGTTATTTGCCTACATCGCGTTCTAACTGGAGTATGGAAAAATATTTAGATAGCAAATCGGAGAGGCACATAACCATTAACGCCTAGCTAGATTAGGGCAATATATTAGTAATTAGTATTTTGATTCAATGTATTGCATTATTCTATGGCTGCGGGAGGGCCCCGTAAAATTTATGCCAACATTTCTATATAATATTTGAATTATCTTTGTTACAGAGCGACATAAGAGGGGACATTTTTCGTCAGCGAAAGTGACTCCGTAGGCTCTATCCGCAGTTCGTTAGCTAACCTTTGTGATAGGTCCGATTCGACAATAGTTACGCGGGAAAAACTTGCAAACCTGACTCATTAACACGGAAGCAGTCGATCCCTATCTTATCTAAGTTCTTTACTCTAAAACTTTACTCTCAATTCAAGCCACGCTCGTAGTGATTGGCGAAATTACATAATGGAATTGTTATTTATCTGTCGTTTACAAAGTTTTTTACTGTCATTTTAATGTGTCGGGCGTGTTACGTAAAAGTACCTGTAATAATTTGCAGCACGATATGTTATCTCGTCGTCGTCGTCGAATGCGAAGGGATCTCGATCATATGTATGCTTCGTTACCTATGCGCTTGTTAATAAACTTTGAAGAACGATGTCTGAAAATGTCCCATGTTTCTAGAGTATTCATAGCAGGTCCTCGTAGCTTCACGTAACCGAATCTACTTCATGCTGGCCGCGAGTGCATCAAGGCTTTTAAAGCAACCTTTCATATTGTGTTGTATAACTCGTGCTGGCTAACAAGTGGCACTCATTCAATAGATATTATTACTATATAGACGAAATGAAACGAGTCTGCAGAAAATTGGAAAAAAAAAAATGAATAGGATGACGTGCTGTGCACACAAAAAAAATAACATGAGTTCATGAGCGTTAAGTTTGAAAAGAGAAGTGTGCCTTGTGAACTGTTCCAGCCGTGCTGTTTTTGCAGATGTTCGGTATTCGCTCTAGCCATATGATAGGCAGCTCTAGCAATGGCTGGTAAGACAAGCACCACTTACTGGTAAACAGATTGAAAACAGGAAATCGCTTCGACCCGAACCCGAGTCAAATGTTTCATCTCAGCTCTTTTAGATCACTGGATTTTCGTATGGAAACCTTGTATCACCAATTAGCAATACAAACGCTCCTTCGATGAAGCCTATTGATAGGGAATATTTGCACATCGATCTTCAGAATAATCGTACTGCAAACTTATTACCTGCCTTCAGGTAATTTTACCAAACAGGCTCAGTTTGAATGATGCTAGACGATGGACCCCTTTGGTAACAAGCCAAATATAATAGTAGCTGACCTCTTATGATTCATTATGTGATTTTTTGTGTATTAAGTGCCACACCACTTCCCAGGCCTTCCTTTATTTAATTAATCTTTGTATTTTTACATTTTGCTATTAAAGAGAGTGTGAGCTACTCTAATAAATAACTAAGAACGACTCACTGCTTCATGTATATATCTTTACTTTAACATAACTTACGTTTATGTATACATATTTTACCTCTCCCTGTTGCCGTTGTAAGGTGGCCCGACCGTCCGATCGAGATGGGCCAAAGTTAGCGCATATTTCTTTCATTCGTCAATGAATGCCAATGCACTTCTCCTGATCTTATTAAATCGATCAGATCTCCAAACCAAAAAAAGACGTGGAATACAATCGGTGTGTCAGTGATTTCTAGGTCGAGCCAAAGTGTGTATTAATCTCATACGCACGCACAATGCGGGATGATGTTTTTCAGGTAGATTGGTCGAAGGATTTCTATAATACTGCCGGACTGAAGATGTGTTTGGAAAATACTACTGCGTTAAACAAACACGACAAGCTGAATTGGAAGATATCGGAAATGACCACTGTAACATTTCAACTAATACTATACTTGATCGATCGAGAAACAGAGAATCATTTAACATAGAAGCTTGAAAGGCCTGCTTAGGCCAAATATAATTGACGTCACAGAACGTTTGCAGACCGACACAAAGTCTGCCACTGCGCCCTCTCATAGTGGGGTGACTGGGGCAGCTTGTCAGACTGCAAAATAAGAGCTGTCGGAATTCTCCAACACGCCGCTGTCCTTTGTTTATTGGTCAGCCGTTACGACAGTTACAGTTATTGCTGCCTGTTACAGCACTGCGGGAAACTTTCGTACCGCTAGTACAAGCGATCATTTCGTCCGCAAATCTGCTGTAAAGAAAACTGCCTTCGACCGCCGTATGGCCGGAGACCTGCGAAATTCTGTGCCTGCTTTCGTGTCTCTATTGGTTTATATATGTATATACATATGTGCGTGCGTGCGTTGCCAAGCTAAGGCTACGATATAGCTACGCACCCTGATACCGTTTCGTTCTCGCTGCCTATCATCTGTCTATATCTGCGTATTGGCGTGTACTGTCAGCCGCAGTAGCTTGGCGCGACCAAGCTTCCGACTGAGTCCA
This sequence comes from Varroa jacobsoni, assembly GCF_002532875.2. Lineage (NCBI taxonomy): Eukaryota > Metazoa > Arthropoda > Arachnida > Mesostigmata > Varroidae > Varroa > Varroa jacobsoni. Next base: position 440,797 of record NW_019214031.1, read on the forward strand.
GTCATCCTCCTCGTATCAGCAGAGCGCGAATGGCTGATTCGCGGCAAAGAAATCGAGAGAGAGAGAGAGGGGCAGCATTAACGAGAAAACAACTGGACGGACTCAACATTCTGGCGGTCGGTTCTGGCCCGATCTTCATATCTGTTTACGTTGTCGTTACAGAGTATTGTGTTGGTAGGCCCGTGGCTCGGCAACTCTGCTGCTTGCCGACAAGATTGCGGCCGTATTCTGCCCGCTGGTCTCAAGCGGCAAAGGCGAACAAAGTGCGGACTAACGCGTCGGCTACTCCTACTTGCACTACCAGAGCCAGCAGCTCGTATCTTATCAACGTGACGATATCGATTGGCGCCTTTACGTGATTTCTTCATTAAGCGAAAGCTAATCTGTCACATAGTGAGTTATCGGTTGATCTGTCGTTCGGCGGCCACTTGTTCTATGTGACATACCAATGTGATCAGTGATAATGCCCCAGTCAGCTTCAACGAATTCTATAGCGGTTCGGATCGTTATAGTATTCATCGCACTTATGATGACCACTCTGATGACAGGTGAAGTCGCAGCTGTACAGGGCGAAAGTGTAGAAGAGGAAGACGAACAGTTCGGTAAGTACACTTGTCTTCTCCTAATCCTTTGCGTCTGAGAAAAGGACAGTGTATAGACATGACTGTTGAGGTCTGAAATTGATAAGTTGTCTTGTTTTACAAACAAACGTTACCTCGTAGCATCGAGTTCAACTTACTTCACTGCGAGTAACGCGATGCTACGTGACGATCGTTTTCATTCTTACAAAACAATATTATTATTTTCGCTAACAACGACTAATATAAGTCTTATGAGACAATGATTAAGATTATATAATGAATATATATATATATATATCTATGATTCTTACTATTATGGGAAAGAGCGCCTTGATTAAAACCATATCTGGTATATAATGAGTGAACAGCTAAGTACATACATTATTGGATAAATCAACTGATCATCCAACAATGTCTTGTACTTCGGAACATTTCGTCGTACATGAACAAGTTCTGTTGTCACTTTCAGACTTGCTAATTATATTTCAAGTTATATAATAGACAACAAAAAAAAATGTATAAGCAACATTAATTTTCAACGAGTTCTCTCTTTGGCATAGAATTGTATTTGTTATTTGTTTCTTATGCATCCTACGAAATAGTATCTTTTAGACCGCTGCGTTTATTAGCTACAAGCTAAGGTCTATGACTTTCCTCTGAAGTCTTTCTTTAGTAGCTACCTCAGAACGAGATTGCACTGAATTGAAGCGACAGGGCGCAATGGAACTGAGGATCTTTAAAATGAAATAGATCATTTTTAAATGTTTTCTTGCAGAAATTCTTCTCATACTCTACCTTTTACTGAAAATGTACAAGTGTATACTTCTACAAAATAACATATAAATATTAGCTAAGAAAAAACGAATGTTTGCCCATTTACCATTTGCCCTATGCGATTTTTACTCGAAGGGTAAGCGGGCAAAGGTTACCTTCTTTTTGTCCTAAAATCCTATGGTATACGTATTCTGCCAGCAGGTCGTGTCGTCTTAAAAAGTAGGTACGAAACATTCAGGTGCCTATATATATGTCGAAAACGTCATTTCGTTGAATATCTCCTTTATGTGCTTGGAGGACAAGTAGATTCATGGGTTTAAATGCATGTTTTACGGAACACTTCGTACTCCAGCTTCGAAGAAACAGGCCAATGATTCTGACAGGTGAAATGATTAATGCTGAACTCACACAGGTTGAGCGCATCAAAGCCATTTTTTTTAGCAAGAAAAACCAAAGTGGTCACGTAAGAAGCGGCGATCGCTTCTCCATTTTCCCAGTGTTTACTTCCATTGAATCTCTGCCTCTGTCTTTGATGTTTTTTTTTTTTCTCTTTCATCGGTAATGAATGGACAAGGCTTTTAGGCGATGAAACACCGTAAAAAATACGCCTTATCATTCTTCTATATTCTCGGAATATTTTTCTATATGCATCTGGACGTATTGTTGCTTTCGATTTGTAGGGAACAGATTAGCATAGATGACGACGGATCGAGTTATTCGGGTGGTACCCTGACGTTACTCCATCAAAATGAATTCCAATTGAGAAATGGATCCCTTAAAAGCTCTACAAGAGTCTTGTTCTTTAAAGACAGTCGAATCGTAAAATACTTAGGTATTTCGTTGCCGTTGTGGGTAGCGGTTTTTGGTATACTATACAATCTGTTGGTGAAATATCAGATAAGTCCGACAAGGCCCAACCCGACCGGACCTTCTAGTCGAGGCAAATGCAATGCCGTGGCTTGATGTGCAAAAGAATGTACGTTCGCTTTGATACTGTCTTTGATACTTGAAAAAAAAAAAAAAAACGTGTTATTAGTACGAAAAAATTTGCACCAAGATTAGTGCAGAATACGGCAATTGCAATGAGTCGACTTTGTGGACGCCAATATATGAACTACACGACGTTTCTAAATTTACAACGCTTCCATTACTGAAACAACTAAATAATGTCGAAAGTATTTTAATGCTTTAACTTAATCTTAACGACATCTGCTTAACGACAAACTCGAACATAATAACTTACTAATAGGCAATGTTTTATACTTATGAAACTAAGTGGCTTCGTTCTCCAAGCACTCGCAGTTACTGTGACGATATCAAAAAAAAACAGTTCTCACAAGTTACCCAAAATCGTACGCGATTTCGAATGCTAGTATTACATACAAAATAGCGTAGAACTTTTTTTTACTAGCCTTTCTAATCCTTTCAACTGACTTTATTTCTTTAGTCTATTTGGAGAACTGTACGGAAACATCACAGCCCGTTGTGAACGTTTTTCTGCACAAAGATCGCCCAAACAACATCTACAGGGTTAACCTCTTCGAAAAGTTTCCGGAGAAACAAGTGCCGCGATGTCGAACCAGCGTCTATGCACAGGTCGTTGAATTCTACGAAGCATGGCATAAAAGAAGACTGACACCGCACCTCAGAAACTACAAGGTTATGGCGACTCTCGAAGATATCAATATGCCTCTGCAATGTGATAAAGTATACAGCCTGGTGAGTTGAAATCCACCACTCGTTCGAGGGTTAGTTTCAGTGCAAGTCTTGGTTGTACTCTCGGGCGATGCTTTCTAGATTATGATCTTATGAGAACCGTTAAAGTATTGCTTGTAAAAGTAAAGCTTGGGATAAAGTTGCGGTTACAACGAAAAGTCTACGGTTCACTCATAACAATACTTTCAGGTCTAAACTACGCCAGTAGAAACAATCAGTCTAATTGGAATACATTAACTGGAGAAGCAACTTTCTATAACAACAAAAAAAAAAAAAAAAGTAGACGACATTTATTCGACTAGGAAAAGATCCGATAGGTGCACAAGGAAGACGGACTAAATCCCGATATCTGCCTATTTATCCTATATTTCGTTATTTTTTGGGATGAGGACCTTCCTCATAGTTAATTTTCTAAGATTGCGTCCAAAACAAAACTATATTTCACCGAACTTTTGCGCATACGTAAAGTGATATCTTTGACGTTTGTTACGTTTATTCAGTATGGCTACCACCCACCATTAGGTATTACCGCTTTAATTCCGAATCCGAAACGGTACACCGAATTATTTCGAACTGACTCGCAAATGGGCGAGTGATATCGAGATAACATTGGACTGTCGTTCGATGCGTAGTGCTCTAGCGGATCGAAATCCGGGCTGTACTGCAGATCCTCAAGTGATTAACTCTGCGTTAACCGACTGGTGTTAAAAGGTGTAAAATTTTTTTTACACAGCAGCTTGTGCAACGACGTGCAAGTGAACTTCGTTGGTAATACGTTCCCCTTTTTTGGTGGCATGACGTCGTCTTCACTACACGAAGCGCTAAGAACATCAACATTGGCCGGAAGATTGCTTGCAATCTTGCACAATGCAGACGTATCGTTAGCAAGGCAGTGATAATGTTAGCGCTTGATTTTTCCACCGAGAATAAGGACGCTCTGATTCTAGCAAAATCAAAGACTACCTGTAGTTTTGTTCTTAAGAAACGAGCTAGACAAACGAAGACTTTGATTCTGTTGCACTCATATGGCATATATCTAACTTTTTTTTATCATATAATGTGTCTCTTTGTGGATAATCTGTGATACGGCTGCCGTACTTCTATGAAGCTTCTTCGGCGTGACTGAAACTAAACGATCGTCAGAACTGCACTTTTAAACGGCATCGATGGACTCTCAAGTTTACACTGGTTATTTGTCTGTCGTGCATCATTTGCTGCGGTATTCTGCCACCGCATATTGATTTGCGATGTCTTATATGGGTCATTTGACGTAACCAAAAAACGTATAGTCTCGGCGTGGGTTCATCCACCTCAAAGAGTTTGGATAAAAGCTATTCTGCAGTTCGACTCACTAATGATACATTTTTTGCTATTTTTTCTTTACCTTCCGTGAAACGAGTATTCATCCATTTGCATTAGTTTTGAGTTAACGCATCTTTGAAGCCAGACAGAATTGTCTTAGAAATGTTCTCTGTTACTTTGGCCACTTAATATACAGTCGTTGGCGATCTAAATAAAAACCATCCAGAAATTTCACAGACTGTCGAGTTTAATCAAAGATAGCTTCGCACTCCAATTAAATATCTGCGTGTGGTCTTTTTCATGTGAACACTGCCTCCCTCTGCTTTCTAATACGGTTCTGTCGCAAGTATGCTGCCGAAACTGTTATAGAAGAAAAAGCATTCACTGAGTCAGTATTTTGGCCCTTTACCCCCTAGTGCTCCCAACGCACTTTCACCCAATCACCGTCATGCCTGCATTTTGGGCCCACACTTAGAGCACTGAGTTCTTGGGTCCTGAGTCGTTCGTCATTTCTTGTCTAGCCCTCTTAGCATATTCTTAGCATTAGGCCACACATTTTCGATCGGATTCATGTCACGTGAATTTCCAGGCCACGACAAAATACTATACTCACGGCTCAACACGATAAGCGGTGAACATTCCAAAGGCCCACTTTCCCCTATAGCAAGCTGGCTTTCCATACACGAAAACGTACTTCTCATCCGGGAGCCATTACTGTTTCTGGGGCAGCATTGTCTAAATTATGTTTTACCATAATTCCACTGATGGAACGTGGAGCTTATGCGTTATGGAAAGAAAGCACGACCCACGTTATTCTTTCGCTTGAATTCTTGACCTGGTGGATTATACAGGACTCATGAGTTCGTTCCCTAAAGCATTGAGCGTTACTACGTAAATACGATTCATCTAAGAACGAACCCTATCCCACTTTGGAAGTGTTCATTTTATTTGAAACACACACGTTTGTGTGAAGAGTTCAGCCGAAATTTTTAGGTGGTTTATGATACTGTTTGCTTTTATATAGCATCGGAGAGTGCTTATGTATACAGTGACTCTGTACTGTGTTACCTTTTAATGCAGATGAGAAATTACTACGAATTGATCTTTTTTTTTAGTGCGTTTAAAATGGCCCTATCTCTTCGTGATATTGCGCACCGGTTTCAATGTTATTAATGACAAGGGCATCTTTATCTTCACGGTCGCCTTGTTTGTATGAGTTTAGCTGTTGCTGTTCTTCCGTGAGGTCTTCTTGCAATCGCTCATTCGTATGTAATTGCAAAAACATTCAACTTTTCACAAAAATTCACTTTAACATAACCTATGATTGCAGCACTGCCATTAACGTCGAACAGACGGAAGTAACCATAGTTGCTATATTACATCTCAAATAATTTGTGTCTTCCCTAGGCTGACAGATGTTGTCATGGATGGCCATTGCACGACACCTCTTTATGAGTACGTTCTTTTTCAAAGTTGTTTAAAAGTGCCCGTCTAACAGCGGTGCCGTTACATGGACTATCATTGCAAAGCAGAGGGAGGCAGCTTTCCCATAAGCACGTAGATACTGCACGTAAGTACAGAAATGTTTTTGATACAACTTGACAATGTGTGAAATTCCTAAGTGGCCGTATTTTATTGGCGAACGATTGTATATAGTACGTTACGTACGGATTGGCGCGCCCAAATTGGAGAGAGTGTCGTCACAACGGACATGCATTCATTCACCACTGGTGACAAAAACAGAATAGGGAACTCAGCGAACAGCAGGGCGTTGTTTTTGAAATATAACCAATGATCAGCTATCATCTATTCTCTTTCCACTAAACAAACCCCTACTAGCGTTCAAAACTTTTTATATTGCCCCAAATCGATGACCTATGCTACTGCCGGTTCTCATGCGGCTTTGGAACGTTTATATCTGAAGAGCTTGGAAATTTATCACGACGGCTCGGAACGTCATTTCTTACTGAAAAAAATGAATGGCCATTTTAGAAGAAAGACTGTCAATTGCCGATTGAGTCCTCCAGATGAGGCGCAACGTTTAATCGTTTTGAAACCTTTTTCGCCTTGCCGGCCAAAACTTAGTTATGTTGGGATTTCTTGTATATTGCGTATTTAAGCAGCACTTGTTAAAGTCTGCCAATGTCGCCCGAGGCCGGGTTACTCTTCCACGTTAATTGTGATTTTAAGAAGGAATATTCTGAAAACGACTAGTTAGTACTTTAGGTACCGAATTGAAGCCGCAATCAAGTTAGTTATATTTATTATTACCTTAATTTAAATATCTCATTTTTGTTTATTTTAATTAAAACAACAAAGCTTGAAAAAATGTTTAACCGTCTCGACAAAGGCTCTAACGATTTGTATAGCTTTCTTAAACCTGGACTTGTGGCGGGAAATTATCAAAACTGTCCCCTTTATATTGATTTCTGGTTTCAATTCTTGAGCTGAGCATTTACGTGCGTGTTTTCAAAGTAAAGCTCACTTTTATTTCGAAATAGCTGGATAATCGCAAGGAAATAGCGGGTCAGCGTTAACACAATGATGGCCTAATTACAATGTAGACACGAAGTAATTAGGACAAGATAACAGGATGCATCCTACGAAGTTACACGATGAGCCGTACAAGGTAGTAGAATGCAGGTGGGACCCTTACTCACTAAACCCTGCCGTGTATGTTTGAACATTGGTTCGGAATTTGTTTCGATATTACTTCACCCACCCCAAAACTTGCTGGCGTGGCTAATAGATCTGCTAATTCATGGAACACGTCCTGGTCCATCTTTCCTATTGGATTTACTGCTTCGATAGCCGCGCTGAGTTCCGCAAGATCTTATGTTCCACTCTTTCTACGCGCCCCACCATGTAACAGCATTCCGTGAATTATCGCTTAGCTGCTCATCAAATTCCATTCTTCAGGTCCTCCTAGGCCAGCTAGATTTCCCGTCGTTTCCCCCGTTTGGTTGATCAATTGCCTCGTCCTCCTTAGATCTTACTTTCCATTTTAATCAATATATTTCTGGCCAGTAGATGACCTCGATGCCACAGTTTAACCGTGTCTTAGATGTACCGAGCAAAGTTGCGGATACCGATGCTCACAGCTACGTGAGCTTTCTTTCAGCATTCAGTTACAGATAAGCCATCAAAATGTGTTTGGCATAATCTTCGGTACCGCTGTTACGGTAGGCGAAGGTGCGTTATTTATTCAGTGAAAATCCTAATGTAAAAATTTCCTATATAAATTGTCTTGCCCCGTTGAAAATTGAGTCATGTAGATAGCCACTTTCGATCCAGTCAGCGATTGGTTGTTGGAACGAGTACCTTGATCTTTACCACGTAATATTGACTTTTACTCCGGTTGCTAACGCCGACAATTATGGTTACATCGCTTAGTTCTTTATGCTATAAGTAGAATTTTCCTACTTCTATATATACGCTACGTTCTTCGTGCGTCAATGTTAAAGTCGCAAGAAATTGTTCTTGCTAATGTAGAAGAGTTTATGGTTCTATACGCTTAGACGTAACGGAGTGTAGTAAATACGTTGGACTTTATAACGGTAGTATCTTTTGGGTACCATTACCACGTTACGTGCCGACGTCAGAGTCGACGTTAACAAAACTGGAGCCTTAAATGGGGTAATGGGGGCCTTAAATGGGAATATTTCGGTCACAATAACTGAATAACTAGAACAAAGTAACGGATTTACTAAAGTGACATGGTTAAATTCGCAAAAGGGGCTTAAAGGATAAACACTGCAAAGTAACGTAATGACTTGAACAATAATGTGGTACGCTGCCGGGACATCTACAATACGAAAATTGCTGTTGGATAGCAACAACAACAACAACAATGACATGAAAAAACAATGAATATACTTGGAGAGTTAGTATAGATACGTAAGGTCAGACAGAGCGGGTTAGCTATGTTTTGGGTCGTTTTATCCGAATCATTAATGTCTGAGTAGTGTTCCATGTGTCCGCATGCATAATATGCATCGCGTGCGAAGAAGGGATATATGAACGGATGAATATTATCGATAAAAAAATCGATGCATTCCGTCCATTTGTTTGTTACAAAACGCAATTCGACGTAAATAGGACTGTATATACATAATAATAATAATGATTTCCAACCTGTGCAGGTGTCGGACGCCCAAAAAAATCATACAACGCTGTGCCAAACTCTTGACAATCAGATTTACAATTACCGGTTCATCCTCTTCTATAGGAGAGATAACCTTACTCTTCTTAGAGACTACTTCATTGATCTCAGCTTAGCGGTCGCTTATCTTCCGCCCAAAGGTGAGTTTAACTTCAAGATATATGACTAATAGGCTGATTTGAAGAATTTTGTTTTCTACGGTATTAGAGTAAATTTGATCATTATTTGCACTTGATATACAGGTATATTTATTCGCAAGTACTTTTTATTGCTATGAAGTGATCGAAAAGAAAAAGGAAAACAATAATTTGTACACCTCCGCCAAATGTAATGAATAATTTATTAAGTGAGATAAATTTCCTCCTTGAGTAGAGAAGGCCATGTAGTCTCTCTCCACGCTCTTTCAATAAATACTACTGCTAGTTGTATTTACTAAAAATAAATCAAACTAACTTTGTTAATTGAATTGTACATATGAGTAGCGACTGATGCCTATGCCATGCCGAGCATGTCTCTTGAACAAACGCGGCAAAAGTTTTTCAAGCTAGCCAGTATAAAACACCTATTGGATCTAATAGAACCTACTTTTTTTGTGCTAAGCAAATTACTCGACTAATTCTACCTAATTGCAACCGATAGCTACCCCTAGTGAATGAACGGAAATTCTTTCTTATCACTTTGAAATGCCCGTTCTTGTACCTCTTTGAAGACAGCGATAGAGTATAGCCCTCAAATTGCCAACCAATCTTCATCGACAGTTCGGTCTATAAAACTTTCAAAAAACATATTCTAGATCAAGCGAGGAGACCACCTCTCGGGCTTCAACGTCCATCCACAGTACTTCAACGGAAAACGTAGCATTTCATTAGCCATAACGAAACCTTTCGACAACCTTGAGCAAGTAATGAGCATTCGATATTTTCTTAGGTATTCTGCCGCGTTTAGACGTAAAGCGTTTGATTTCATAATAATAATAATAATAATAATAGGTGAAGGATTTTATTCGCAAATTTAGAGCAGAAGCTTTCAAATCGATCCGAGCTGTACAACAAGACTTCCAGATGGCTATCTTGATTTAAATGCACTTTATAAGCAGACGATATCGATTTTCTATAAATGAAGCCTAAATGTGTCAGCCACGCTGAGAACTGTTCTAAAGATGTTTATGATTTTTGTATATGACCTTGCTCCGATAAGAAAACACTATGATGAAAAGGAAATATCTGGTAAAAGTCAATTCTGTGCGAAAAGATGTGTGACATAGTTCCTGAAAAAAAGTAGCCTTTTAGGAATTTTTTTTGTAAATAACGGTTGCGAACTCATCAACCGTCTCAATATAACAATCTCTAACAGTTAGCACGAAATTGGACTTCTAATTTTTTATAAGGTTACTATTTTTCGCTCTCAGCCATTAGGCTCTTTTTCCAGGTAACGATTGAAAATTTTAGAGAGATACCCATGTTTTTGCATTTCCCGTTTACTCTCTCGATGAGCTTATGGTCATTTTTAACGTTAGATAGCGGCATAAGCGCAAGCAGGTAACAAATGAGGATACCATTGCGACGTCTTTACTGCAGTGGGGCACTGGATAATCGGAAATACCTGCTACAGGATGACTAGAACAGTATAGCACAGCGTGACGATAACTGGTTTGTCAAAGTAATTGATATCACTCACAGACTTACTGAAGAAATTTGATCGGATTGCCAAAAAACAGGCTGATCAGATGATAAGTGCGGAAGACACAGTAGGTGTTCTGAAATAAAGTAAGTGCTACGAGAAGAATGCGATCCGACGAGAAAAACGGCAACGGCAAAGTGTAAGTGGCCATAGAGTTGGGTCATAGAGCAAATGCAGCGAACTTAGGTTTAGAAGTTCGACTCAGGTCGGATACGGAAGATTATGCCTATGTCTCATACGGCCCATAAAATAGTGGGAAAAAAGGATGAATAAGTGTATGAGCCCGAATGTTGTTTATTTTACGGTGCTGCCTGATACTCAATTGATCGGATGGCAAAAAGCATCTAGTGTTGATAATGATAATCATATTAGAATAAAAACTTGTCACCATATCGATGATGGCGAAATCGATTGTTGGAAAAGCTACAAGGATAATGAATACTGCTTAAAAAATTCACAGTTTACGTTATACATTGGAAAATCGCTTATTTTTTACATTTTCTATTTCCGTTTTCGTGAACGTCTCATTATCTTACGCCGCTTTTTTCACGCTATTTCCTATAGGGTAGAGCTAAATCACAAAGTGACCTATTTAGAATGCTGCAAACTACTATCATATTTTGACAATATTATGACGGACTCTGTTCAGATTAGTTGGTAAGCTCCTCGTTTACCAATAGATATACAGTATCGTCCTTTGTATGGCCCGTTTAAACCAATACACGCGATAGGGATATACCGAACAGACAGTTGATGCTAATACAGGTAGTCATCGAACGAGTTGATCTGGCATCAATTATTATACTGGCCACATGGAACATTGTATAATACGGCACCGATGATTCCCAATCTGTCCAACTCATATCTGCCAATTTACTAGTCACGACAATAACCTGCATCGGCGTTCCGCCATATTGTAGAAACACGTAGCGTTCTTGAGTTATTCACAGAAGGCTTTTTTTTTTTTACCTTTATGTTAGTCAATGGCATAGTTGTGTAAATGGGCCGATTATGTTTTCTAATTGAATTGTCGAAGTTATTTACAGTACAGTAGAGAGGAAACATTTCAAAGTATAGGTAGCGATCGCAGCGAACGAAAAAGTTATTGATAGATTTGAGTTATTTTATTAAAGCTTAGAGTTCAGCTGCTTCAAAATTAGCCTTCAGGAATACAGTATAAAAATCTCAGGTTTATTAGGTATTCAATTTAGTTCACGTATTATACAAATTAAGGTAGGCTAGTCTATATATATATCGTATATTCAGTTTTATACTGATAATCTAATACTGCGTACACATAAGAAAAGTACAATTGGAATTACGTTTATTAGTAAATTATTCACTGCTAGCAAGATCATCTTTATCTTCCGGGCGCTTTCGTTTATGCCTTGTTTAAAATGAAGGATCTGCAAATTTTTTTGAGAACGACAAACGTTCTAGTCTTCACGATTAGGTGAATCATCAGCGAACAGACGCTTAATAACGACTAGACCTTTTTGATAATGTGGGTAGTAAAATCGAAACGAAGCTCTTATTCTAATATAATTGTCATACTTATACTTGTCGAACGTCCTTTAGAACGGGAACGAGCCCGTTAAGAAGTATCGGCCGCGACCTCACAGGGACTTACTGCATGGTCGCTGGAAAGCAGATTTTTTTAGATCGTATTTATGGTAGACAGAGAGTATTTGACGATATTTAAGCAAATTTTTCAAGTATTGCCTACCTAATTTGGGCAGTCGACGAGAATCGTAGACAGGGACTTTATAGCGGCGAATATTTCGATACGGTTATTGTTATGAGAGGCAAACGTACACCAACATCAAGCTCCATATTTAGTTACGTATAGATATACAGGCCAGTCTGATATCGTTAGCACGCAGTGGACGTAACGACACCGCTCTGTGAGATAAGCATAGAAAATCTAATTATCATATATACATATAAATAATATATACGTTATAGCGTAGCTACGCTCGTTCAGCAGGATGTCCTTATTCCGCGGATGATGTTCTCAAGTAGTATTTTAACATCATGATTTGCCGCACACATCTTCTCTTCGCGAGTGCGTCGACCGTACCAAAACCGAATGATGGGTCCGATTATGTCAGAGCTAAACTATTGGCTGACTACAAGGCCAAGCCATTCAGTTTCGTTCGGATGAGATGTCAGAGAAAATAATTTATGTCCGAATTTTTTTTCCCGCAATAGATTTCGGGCTGAAAAATTGGCCCTATGGTCGACAGCGCTGCATGCTGGCGAAGCTAACAGGCGAGCGAATCCGTAGCGCAACTGGGGATTGCCATTCCGGTTATGGCTTAAAAATCGCGACCTTTACCTACAAGCTTTGCCTGTTGATGCTCTCTCTAGGAATAGAGACGACGACCGGTGTTTTCACTTTCTCCGATCCGTCTCTGGAAGCAAGTGTCATGGCTTTCCGGTCATCCGAACCTCAGATCGCTCGAACTAACAGGTCGTAGATACTGATTTGTGCGGCTGCAATAGATTCCATGGTCTTTCAGACAATGGCCCGGAACAAATCGAATTCGAGCCTAAATAACAGCCCATTCGTTAGGCCATTTTTCTTAACCGTAAAAGGACAGCTTCGGTTTTATTTAGAAAAACATCAGGCCCGTTTTTAAATGTTTATACTTATATATATATACAAATAGCACTTAGCACGACAATCCGCCGGGCTTTGCTTCATGTAAAGGTAAATTTGTGTGCACTTGCGTCCTCTCCAATGGGATACGTATTCAATTTGTCGCCTGCTGTCTGTCTCTTACATATAATATAATATATTATGCCTGATGGTGCCACTGTTGAGGCATTGTCTGGTCGATTCTCTCTCTGGAAGGCCGATGATGTGGCTGGTACGATATTGGTTAGGTCTATAGTGTGTGTATTTGACAAGCGCCCAATATAGCAGTCATTTACTCTTAGCTGGTTCGACTGTCTTCTAGTCCTAGGAACTGAGAAGCGATTTGAGAACCTATTGATATCGGTATTTCTGTTTAGTCTTTCAATTCTCTCCAAGCGTACTCTAGGATGTATGATTTGGGGGGGCTGTTACTCTAATAATTTAGAAGCGGATTACCAATTGTTCTATTGAATCTTGAGATTCATCATTAGCATTTCCAAATACATTTTTACGGCACCTATCCGGATCTATTAGAGGTTAGACAGCGTACTATTAGTCGTATAATACCCCTATGGGGTAGGCCATATTGTAAAGGACATATTTTTTGAAGTTCAATGTTCATTTCTAGGAATCGCTTTCCTCCGTCATGATGTGATGACTTGGAGTAACGCTTATTTGAACGTAATTATTTTAACATCGTTTATAACTTATCTCTTTGGCAGCGTGAATAAGGGTTAAGCAACATGTAGGTATTATCATATATTATAGTACTATAATAGTACCTATATAATACATATAGGTATAAAAGAATTTTTCCCTATCAGGTTTTAAATTCAAAATCCGAGTACTGCTTTCCGGCCACTTCTAAAACCAAGTTGCTGTTCAAGAACTTTGTTAATGACTCTTCGATGTTATGTAGGTTTGTAGTATGACAGATACCGAAGTACATGCCCGTAATGGGGACGAGTTTAACGCGTTTAATTAAAATTGAATGTGTTTTTTAGGGTTACCGACGAAGGATTATTTTATTTAAACGTTCCCATTTTTCAAATCTTGATAAATGTATTCTGTACAGTAGTTTCGTCTCCATAACCTCTGAGGGATAATTGATTGTCTGCTCTTCAAAAGTGATTTCCCTTATTCCTCTGCTATCTTTAAAGGGATTTTAACGACTTGAAATACCGGTATATGATACACACATAAACAGTGTAAAGAAGTCATTTGCATTACCATTGCTATCGTTGCTATAAGTTAGTCAACAAAAAAAAACAAAGGGAAACATCGAGTAGATTCTCAACTTGATCTGAATCAACCTTCGGTTTTTCTCGTAATTATCGAATCCATGGTATATATATATATATCTGTTATACACGATGTCTATGTTTAATACAAGTTCATGATAAGTCGTTAAAACGGATTTCGTTATTCCATCCTGAGCAAAGCTTCCAAACGTTTTGTTCCGTCGTCTCTGCTACATGCATCGGAGAGATAAGCAGATCTGAACAGTAGCAAGGGTCAAACATCTGGCCAATAAATTTCAAAGGATAGGAAGAACACCGTGCTATTATGATAGAAAGAAGCGAACATATTGTGAATAAGTACCCTCTGGGGTTTTTTGTTGTGCTGCTCGGAAGATTACTACTGCTACAAGTCTCGATGAATGGATAAACACTGATTACTGATTTGGTGGCTCACACCGCTTTTGCGAATACCCTATAATACTTATTAATTGTAATGACGACTAGACAAAAAGGACTCCTCTCACCGGCCAATTTACTTACCTTTTAAGCTGTTAATCATTATTGTTAAGTCATCAACATGCCAAAATAGTGTCGAATTGTGATGTTTTATAAACGTGCTATTCGACCCACCCATAAATCATAGCGAACGCCTCAAAGCAAAGGGGGAAAATGGGGACCCGATAAAAAAAAGACTATGTATTAAAAATCCATTCATCTCTTAAATAATAAAACAGAAGTTGTATATAGTTATATTGTTTTTATTCTTTATTAGAACTATATTATTTAGTAATGTTAATTATTCGGTTATTTATTATTTGTTCAAAAGTGGTTCACTCATTTGTGATTCTTAGATATTATAATTTTAAAAAATCAAAACCTCAAAAATTCTGTTGAGAGGACTGATGGAGTCCTCAATCTGTGCCAAAGTGGGACGAACTTTGGCTAACCCCTCGCCTTTGATATTAAAAAAAAGTCAATACTTTTTTAAATGAAAACTTCATGAAGTAGTAGGTAGAAGTTTCTACTTCGGAAGAGGAGCAAAGTTGTCCAATGTTTCTACGTGGGAGTACCGTCATCTTATACACACTTGATTTTCCGAAGCCACATGCAAACCGCTGCATGTGACTTTGGAAAAGTATTATGAAGACTGCTACATGTTAGAGCCGGAAATTTTGACCAAAAAAAAACTAGCCCAAAAGAACCATAAAAATGTGACGATATATACCTAAAGTTGTCGTTTGTTTTATTCGAAATTTCAAGGTTAATCCTTTGAAAAGTACATGTACATACACAATGATCTCAGGCCGATATCCTATATGATAAAGCTATGAAATTTCATTATTGCAATACGCCTCAAAGCAATTTCAGTATGAACCTTGTAATCAGTCGTCTTTAATTCTTTTAAAAAGTCTTTACTGGTTATGCAAACGTCAATCAGAAAAACCACCGCGACCCACAGTTTAAAAGTGTTTCCATTTGTATCTGAGATAGATTATACATGCGAGACCGACCGCCTGAGAAATACGAAGCAATGAAGGTGGCGTCCTATAGCCGCGTCTCTTAAAAAAACGAGACACTTAAGAGAGAAATATACTAGGGTACAGACTGCAGCGAAATCACAACTCAATACTGTGTTGAGTGAAATGTTCGTTTCTTGACAAGAGGGAACCACCCGCACGCCAAAAATATAAAAAAAAATTAAGTTTTTACGTTAATTGCAAACGGTGACGCCGATGGCTGCTTGTTGTATAAATAAATGGGACCTCATTTTGAAACAGCTCTAGAATGATGGCGTTAGTTAAAGGCTCACCGTCATCCATTGTAATCATCAGACATTGCCCCGTCAGATTACTCTACTTTCGAAATGTTGACAACTTCCTAGTAGAAAAACATTCGAATCTCGGCATGTCAAAATTGCCCTTTTGAAACTTCATAAATTCTCATACTCTAGACTACTACTTGGGAACCCAAATTCTTGAGAATCGATTAAATATAAACTACCGCACTTTATTCTTTCATTATTTGCTTGCTAATTAATTAGATGAACGTGGTGGTCTAAGTTCGAGCCTAGGCATAAACATACCTTGTTTCATGCTGGAAGTCAGTCGTCTAAGGGAATGACGTAAAACAGCCCAAAGGTTGATAGCAATCACTTATTTCAGTAGTTAAATAAACAGCAAAGCGGGCCCGAAGTAAAGGTCGCGGTACATCCAGCCTAATTTTACTAGTGAACCTAGGTCTGCGTGTTTAGTCACACCACAGAGGTTCAGTCGGCCTAAAACACACCCTAGAAAACTCCGACTAATTTATCGTGAATCGATGGAGTTCCTTTTTGGGTCATCCTGGAGGATGAAACTTATCTTTCACTATAGAGCGTAACATTAATTTGATTAACATACCAAAACCCAACTGAAAGCGGCCTCTTTCGTTCTGTCGACAGCTAAAAACAACGATACATCGCCGACTGCTGACGGCCGTTAGCATCATCCGTGTTTACCTATCGTCAAATATATAGTATATCGAAATGTTTATATATATATATATATATTACCAACGAGATTTGTCTTCTAAAGTTGGCGACCCAAATTAACTTTAGCGAGTAAAGAATGGTACCTAAATTGTGTTGAAATGAAATAATTTCGGCGAAAAAAATTCTGTTTCGTAACGGGAACGCATAAGAAGCTGTCTTTAAAAATATTATGGAGGAAGCTATTAGGTATTTGTATTCATCAGTGTTGTTGACCGTTATTTTGGCGTTATCTCTAATATAAGTATATAAAGCTCTTTACCTACAAACAAGAAAAAGTAGCATAATTTCGTATTGGTTGCGCTTTAATACAGAAGCACGATTCGGCAAAAATTTTATGAAACTATGGTCAAGGGTTGTCTTCGAAGAAGAGATATTTTAAAAACGGGAGACCTCTGTTCATCTCCTATTTTTCGTTTTTCTTACTAGAGCTGATAAATATTTATTCTGCTAAATCCAATAGATTTGTAACCATCCGCTTTACTAGAAGTACTTAATAAATGTGATTCATGATTTTATGTTTGTTGACGTTAAGCGTAATATCGGTTTCGTCAAACACGAATCCATTAAGTCATACTTAGCAAGCCTCTATTGTCTACGAGCGAGTTTTTACTATTAAGCCTATTTAGACGAAATTATACTACGGTGTTTACATATGCACGACAAAGTGATATTAAAGGTAATATTGGCTTTTATTCAAACCCATTACAGATGAGGAGGACAGCACCGATCGAGGTTGTCCATCTGATGCATTTTTCCAGTGCGAAACTGACAGACTATGTATCCCTTCACGATTTTGGTGTGATCAAGTCTCACACTGTTCAGACAACAGCGACGAAGGAAACTGCGATCTGCTCAGACAAGACACTGATACCGGTTATTACCCTATTTACCTTTGCTGCTTATGGAATAACGTATCTCGTTTGCAACTAATACATTTTACTTATTTTACTAAATAATGTTATGAATCTTCTATTGTTGCCAATTGGCACATCATCTATTCTGTACTGTTTTATTGATCACACAGTTGATTTAGTTTAGCACACAAACAATTTCCTATGAAGATTGTCCATATAATTTCAAGATCGAATTTCTCACTTGTATAGTCTATCTGCTCCACTTGAAATGTCTTGTCAATAAGGAGAACGATTTCTTGGCTATTTCATTATTGCAGCGTAGACTTTGTCTTGATATACTACCGTATTTTTAATTAACGTCTCGTTCCATTGGCCACAAAAGGAAAAATCAATTACATTCGGCTTCACGTTTTTCTCACGCGTTTCAGACGCATCCACTGAGGGGTCAACTGTCTACTCAAGTTCCCATTTAGCAGTTCCCACCGTTAACATAACGACAATGAGTATTTCAAAGGAATCGGAAAGGACATCAGCAGAGGTCAATCATAAAGATGACACTGACGACAACGTAAATGACACCTCTTCAACAGAAGGTGTTTCGGTATCGACTCAGACTGAAATAGCGATTGAGACAACAGAAACAATCATCTACGAGACAACGGCACTTAATACCTTCCTGCAACGGGAAGTGACAACGGTACTAGAAGATAATACCGATAATTCGCTGTGGCAAAAAGGCTCAACAACAACCACGCCTATCACAATAGAAGCTATTGCGAATGTGCTGCCTACTACAACAGAAAGGCAAAGTCTATTCACGTTCGAAAATGCTATGACTTATGAGAAACCCATACATGGAAGAGATGCCCCGCGCTACATCTCGATTGCACCATCATCATTGGACAGTTATGAGGAATATGATAGTGAACCTGTTGCCACTGCGCCCACTGCTACTACCCCTGCTACGCCATGGGCAGCTTCTGCTAGCTCAAGTAGCCGGGCAACGAGTTTAAGTAGCACCGTCGCGCCCCATGGTTCCAGTGCTTTACATACGAGCTCCACTCGCGGCAACATAATCAACACTGCAAAAATTGATAATTATCCAGAAAATTATGTTCCATACCACCTGAAGCCTCGGAGCGATTCGCACGCCGATATTATTCTTTCAACCAAAGGAGCTAAATCGACTACAGCTAAACCGAATCCAGCACCGTATCCTTTCGGACCACGAAGCGACCGCCTAGATTCTCGGAACTCTTCTTCTCATTCACAAACAGCTTCGATCGTAATATTGGCAGTCGGCGTTAGACTTGCACTCGGCGTTCAATGCTACCTACGATAAACCCCATGGCCAGCTTCATAGTTAGTTTGTGTTAGCAAGGTCGCCTCGGCCAAAGATACGACATCGTTCAAATCACGAACTAAAGAACTACCGTAGTTAAAGGGAGCAAGTTACATAGCCGTGTTAACGCTCTGTGTATTCTTCTAATTCTAGTGTTACGTCTTAAGCAAAGCTTGTTTTTTGTTTTGTCTTTTAAAAAAACTCTAACATAAGACTTTTTTCTGTTTCAAATATATTATGTATTTACTAAATTATTATTAGTGTTAGAAAGCATTGTTGTGTAAAATTCATGAAAGCCAAAAATAGGTGTATATCTTATGACCCGTATTGAGTAACCGACAGAAAGAAGCAATCCCAACGCAGAAAACCAAACAACACACGAGTCAGCTACGTGACAAAACTTAAGTCTACGCCCAAAATCAGACCCCTCTTCTCCCCGCGAATCTCAGCCGTAAATTGTGACTCAAAAGTTTGCCTGAACAATGCTCATAGAACCTATGCCTGCCTGTGTTGCAAGATAAGCACCGTTACTTAGACAATCCCAGTTAAAGCAATCGTCTTTTCGATACTAATATGACCATTGTCAAAGCCGAAAAATAAACGTACGATTTACATATTTAAACCGTGCAAGTTTTTTTTGTCTGTTTTACTAAGCACGGTTTGTACGATTGCTAATGCCCCCTGTTACCGAAATAACATGTCAGACCTAATTCTCACCAATGAAATAGAATGTTTTTCCTTTTTGGAGAAAATCTATGTTGTCTATATTTTTGCATTTGCTTCCGCGCTCCGGATAGAAGATCTCGGGCATTCTGGAAACAGGGTACGGTTCAAAGTATACATTCGGTAGAAAAAGGCAACGAAAAAGGTACAGGTCATCTTTAGCTGGCATGTGTTGAAACTGCTTAAGAAACAAGAGCTGCTCGCTCTCTCAAAGCAAAGCGTCGCCCCGCTCCACTCAGACGTTGACACACGAACAAATCTGTCGTAACGCCGTCCTGCGTTCTTCTCTCGGCATATAACATCGACTGTGGGTTTTTTTCGCCATAACGTATGTTCCTGCAGGCTCGATGACTTTCCGTACCCATGGGCCCATCATTAATATCATTATTGGTAATAATATTCAACTTGGTTTGTTTATATCTGTTGATGCACACTCAGCGTTCCTTGATCCCTCCTATTTGTATGTATCTGCATGCTTATAGGCAACTCTTGACGATTCGGCCTGTACATTTACATCTTGTCTCGCTAAATGCGCTCGTATTTGTTTACTCGGCGCTGATCGTCGGAACCGCTTTGGCCTTCGAGCTTTTATACTGAATGCGCGGTCGTAATTGTTTGAATTCGCGTCGAGCAAGCTACAGACAACGCTACTAAAGACTGTTGATGTCCCACAACCCGATCTCCCAGTTGTTCTCATAAGTAGCCTGACCATATGTTAAACGAGTGATTCTACCAAGCATTTCGTTGGGTATTCTTTCGGTCAAGAGGCCATGGGTGAAAGGTGAGTCGTGAACGAGATATGAGCGCAACGCTAAGCAACTTCCGTTGCTAATGTTAACATATACTCATTTAAGGTTACAGACAACGTTAACGAAGACCCAGTTCGGAAATGTGGCTTGCCGTAAACTTAAGGGAAAAGCTTTTTTAGAAATCAGAAAGGTCCTACTATACGAACCAAGCGCACTATTTGGAGTAACCTAGGCTAAGAATACTTGTCCGTAGAGGGATATCCTAGAAATTTAAAAAAGTCAGCTTTTTAAGAAGCAAATGAATTGCATAAACATAATTTGTTCACTTTCACACACACTGAAACTGCCAAGAATCCTTGGCCATGAGCAGGTCAATAAAAAAAATATATGATACATAATTGGATACTTTTAATAACAGCTCGAAATAGATTATAGTAGCTGATATTTTTGAAAGGAAAAAAAATATAATGTCCGAATAAACCGCATAGCCTAGGCACAGAAAGGCGAACACTTAAAGGTAACATTGCGTTCTTCGTGCAGAGAGCAGTGGAATAGTTCTATTGAAATTTAACGGAAGACCAAGAAGTTGTTCTTACAGTCTTGTTACATCTGAAAATACCCGATATCCTAGTGATAGGCATATTATACACGTTATAGAATTGAAAAAAAATAATTACTTAATCCTTTCAGCAACACATAAACGCTAGTCAAGTTTATTTCAACGAAAGTACTTTCCTAAATAGCGCCATGGCCTCAGCCACAGTACAATACTTAACAAAGGAGTAGACTAGATCATCAGTCTATACTTCATCGTGCTTTTTCTATGTAGTAGACGTAGACGTTCTACTAAGTTATGGATTTCTTCTTGCGTATTTTCTACGGAAGTACACTGCCGTACTTTCGCCAGTCAGATTAAATGTTTCGAGGTTCTTTTCTTATACGTAAGCCATTTGACGACGCTTCAAACGACCGGCATCCAGCACAAAACAAAATATGGCTATGCCCGGCTTCGAACCTAGACCACCACGGGCCCCTAAGTTACATAAGCAAACATGTTATCACCTCACTATACTGTACTTACGGCACTTCAAACTACACATCTGCATGTGTAATATGTAATAATAATAGTAATAATATTAATGCCACATATAATACCAAAGTATAAAGTTAGCTCCGGTAACAACTTGATAAATTAGTAAAAACAATTGTCATTTTTTGGCGAGTAACTATTAAAGATAATCTAATTGCGAAAGTTCTATGATTAGTTAAGAATTCCAAGCTGACCATAATTATAAGTTTCTAATACTTAAACAAAGACATAGCGTGAAATAGACAATTTGCTAGTCATTCAATGCAATGTTAGATAAACGCATATTAGGTTTATGTACGTACGACGTATTTTGTGCTAATTATCAACGTATTCTACAAATGTATTTTTGGACTAGTTGCTTTAAAATTTTCTACGTGCGATAAGGACCTCTGATAAAAACAAGTGCAATACGTATTTTTGTCATTTTGCAATGTGATGTTGGGTACACCACGCTCCAATAGTCTTTGTCTGTATGTACGTACTAAACGTCTAGTTTAAGCTTCTCACAGACCAACTTCTTAGAAAGGTGCACGATATATTTCAAGTATTCTATGCCGTTTCAAACAGCACTGCCAGACTATCAGAAGAAATATCATTTGTCATTTAATGTCATAGACATAATAGCAATATATCTGGTATGAATGATGTATGCAAAGGAAACAACAGCGCAAATATTTTTGGGCTTTATAAAAATAATTCCTATGAAGTAATAACCACGTAAAGTCTGTCTTGAAGTCGAGAGACGTCGCTCTGATGAGATGATAAATGCTAATGATTATGCGGAGTGCATTGAAGCTCCTCAACCTTATTCCCACTCCGTTCAGGAGTTAAATATCAACAGGGAATCCTATCTCGTAAGTACGCTAAGAGGTGCTGTGTTCCCTTAGCTAATACTGCTGGCCTAGGATTTCTAAACAAATTACCTTCTAATTGCAAACTTTTTAATTGACGTAGATTGCCAAGTTCCGGTGGTATCAGCGCAATAGAGTTATTGCGTAAATCGAGTGTTGTCAGTTGTTCGAGCTGTGAAAGTTTGTGGACATCAATTGTTCCAATCAGGTTTTCCGATGCAATCAATACCTCGAATTGATTCCAGCTGTAGATGCAATCAGGTAACTTAGAAAAGCGGTTCTGGCTGATATTAAGTTCACGAATAAGCTTCAGTGAGCCCAGTTCAGCTGGAAGATCTTGGAGTTGATTGCTCTGCAAATTTAGGTATTGGAGATATTGCGCTTTTCCTAAAAACTCAGGCACCTTTGTAAGTTTGTTAAAGCTGAAGTCCACTTCCAACAGCTGATCAACTAGTCTTTCAAGGGTATCGGGAACGACAAGAAAACTATTCTTGCTCATGACAAGCTGATTGACCTTGTCTTCACAAGCTAGGTCTACCACCTTGTCATCTAGGCTGTTCAAACCCTTATTTGAAAAGTCCAGTGTGCGTGACGATTTGAGTGTGAAGCGATCAACTGAGTCTAATAGGTCTTCGCCATCCCCACCGAGAGATGCCCGGAGCTTGTCTTGCATTGGAGTCTCCTGGAGGCGGTCACGAAGGTACTTCATAAGATGAACGGTACCACGCCGAAGGATATCTTGCCTGGCAATAGATAAATACCCAATTAGAATATTTCTGTTATTTTACAAACCACCTAACAACGAACAAGGCTACATTCGGAAAGCATAATGTTAGTACGACAGCCATGTAAATACGCAGCCACCCGATAAAATGGAGAGGATATAATCCGTATAGATTGGTTTACTCTTTAGATTTTTTGGTTAGAACTGTTAGAAACGTGGCAACTACATTTAACTCACCTGATGGATCGTAGCGGGTTACCTTCTACAAGTAAGGAGTTCATATGATTGAGAGCGCCGATGGAGTACGGCAAACTCCTCAAGTCATTGTTGCTGAGGTCAAGTCGTTCGAGGCCTTGAATGTTAGTGATCGCCTCAGGAACGGATTGCAACTTGTTCCCTCGTAAATCTAAAATCTGGAATCAGCAAAGCTTCCTAGTAAGACCAATGATAAAACTGCGTGACGAATTTTGTCCTTAAATAAATAATACCCACGAGAATTTCTTCATTTATAGAGGAAGATCGTAATGATAAAACTTTTGCCAGTTGATAGGAAAATTGCGACCGGGTGAATTAGTTAAAGAGAATAACCTTGAGTACGACGAACGTTTCACAGTGCTCGGGCGTGAACTCCTCAATGGCGTTGAAGCTCGCGCAGAGCTCCTTGAGATGATTTTCGCGCACAAATTGTGGTAAAGAAGTTAACTTATTCTGACGAATGATCAGCTGTTCTAAATGACTACAACGACCCAAGCCTTCAGGTAACTCGGTAAGCATATTATTCGATACATCCAGACAGCGTAACTGAATAAGAGAATCCATATCAGGTGGAAGGCTTTCAATTTTGTTGTTAGACAAGTCTATCTGAAATTGAAAAAGTTGCACAGTAAAAGTGTAGAAAAAGCAAATTAAAGTGTTTCCACAGGCTAGAGATGCACTGTATACTTGAAACCTCTATCCAATGCGAATTATTTAATTTCGTGTCATCCCAATTTGGTTACTTCAGCTTAAAAAAAAGCGGACTATTTTAAGTAATTGGTTCATGTTGGTGCTCTTTGAAGTTGGGGGTTCGTAAGAGGCTAGATACATAAGCAACATTCGTTTGCTCAGATTCATTTGAAAAGAATCGACTAAATTAGACGTAACACATTACGTAATGTCCTACAAGGGAGCACAGAAGTATTCGAAAACATTTTTATTTTTAGCAATAAGTATCAATGATTTAGGACAAACTCGTGTTCTACCAATACGCTTCAACACCTGTGACCGAGAACTAGAAAGCTAGTATACAGAAACTAAACTTCTTTTAGCCAATCTATTCAAAATAATTATTTAGCAAATCATAGAAGCAAATTACTCGTTTAGTTTTTGATAGAAACGTGAACGACTCCGGTAAGCCTTTAAGTTTGTTATGGCTAAGGTCGAGCTCGTCAAGAGAGATAAGACCATTTACGTTGTCGCTGACTGATACGATTGAGTTGTGTTGAAGTTGAAGAACCTGAAATACATTCAAAGTTCAAACTAATTGTTAGTAATTAACGCAAAGAAAGGTATCGTGACCGTTTTTTAGTGATAATGATTATAAAAGGTCAAAATAGAATAGTTTCTGGTGACATTTATCATCCGACAGACGTACTTTGAGGTCCTTGAAATGGCAAATACAATCCGGCAGTTCAGTCATTTTGTTCCGACTCAAATTGAGTCTTACAAGATTTGAAAGCGCTTCCATTTGTTTGGGTAGGGTCATGATTACATTATCCTGTAGTTCAAGGACAGTGAGGTGCTCCAGTTGGCCAATCTCCGCAGGAAGTGTTATTAATTGATTGGACGCTGAAAACAATAGAATTATCATTATTCCAATATTTTGATTTTGCTGTACATAAATTATATAAAAGCACGCGAATCTAATGGACGTCAGGACAATTATCAAAAAGCCTTTGATATATATATATAGTGATGGATTCAACTGATTAAACAGAGTAATAAGTTATTATAGAGACCAAGCGGCTCTCTCGGTCGACCTGTGTGCTAGCATCTGCCCAATACATGTACAAGATCCGTCCACTTTTTACCAATGAATATATATACCAATCAATTTACACACTTTTTACACGTTTTTTTTTCACATAATCCGTATCTCACATACAAATTCGGATCGAAATCAGAGATCATCTGTGTACCCTAAACCCGAACTTATATCAGGACGTTATTATACTACCGTGTTCTAGTTATCCTGTCTCTCATTCTGTGTCACTTGCTCTGTGCAGCCATCGAACTTCAGCCGTCACTATGCTTCCGCTAATGCGTTGCGCTCTCGCAGTTATTCTGGCAACCCGAGGCAAGACTGATCCCAACCGTAAGGGCTTCACAGAAAGATTCCGGTCGAGAAACAATGCCCGCAAACGGGTACCGGAACTCATCGAATTTGTCAACTTTAAATTTTTTTTTTGCAAAAAATAAGAGGCGGATCTGTTTTAAAAATGCAATTTCTCTAATCAAATGTGCGTGTTGAAAGTAGCCTTTGTATTGCACATGTAGATCCCACCGTGGTACTTATCCACCAAAGCTAAACGCAAACACCGCAAAAACATTTAGAATAATTTTGTATCTAAATTTATGTATCTATACATTAGCCCTTTCTGTATCTGTGAGTATTTTATTTTTATTTTCGGTATTGCCGTACTAATATATAATGTATATAACTAATTTACATATCTTATATGGCTTCCAGCGACATGAAGTGTATCTACGCTGAGCTTTACATTACACATTCATCATCATGGGGACACCATTTGTATTTATACCTAACATATATATATATATACATATCTATATATACATATATATATATATATATATCAAATGGGAAAGAATTTACTTTGAGTGTAAGGGATACTAATATCTGTCAAACCGAAACAAATAGAAATTGAACCTAGCAAATAGATTTCTTAATAATATTAAACAACGGAACTTTTGGATTACTTGGATATGTATAAGCTGTAAGTCTTGAAAAGTTACAACGGTTTTAAACTGAAAGATACGCACCAAGAAAAAGTTTAGACAACGGCTGCTGATCCCACCATGCCTCGGTGGCACTTCGTTCCAGACTTACATCGATTGCCCGGATCTCTTGTTCTGTTAGGAAATTTAAATTACAGATCATCTGAAAATTAATGGCAAAGCCAGAACGTTATTAACAATTATTATCCTTTAAAACCACTTGAACTGTGCTTTTATCACTGTTTGATTACGTGGCGTCATTACGGTTATGCAAGTATATAGGTATAGAATCGAGTCGCTCGGGTACCACACACGGGTTGTCACAAAACAAGTCCTAAGGGGCTCGTGGGTCTTAACTTTATTGCGAATAAAAGAATTGGCTGTAATCTAAATATAGTAGCCTGTTAAGTTGGTGCTATAAAGGACAGAATTTAGATTCTATTGTGTATTAGTACCAAGAGCTCAGTCCAGCTTACTTTGTGCCCCTTACAATCGTCTATGCAATGTGATTTTGAGTCATAGTCATGTTGAAAACTCTGCCTTCGATCTTTCATTTTGAGATAATTTTTCTGAACAGACCGGTGAAATTTCAGTTAAGCCCCGGCCTTGGAGGTTAAGCTGGCCACTTTTTCGCGCCAATTGAATCACTGCGGCGCTGATGTCCTCGGGGTTCTTCAACGGCTCTCCATCGTTAGCTGGAGTCGAGGCCAGCTTTCGAATAAGCGGTCGGCGAAACGGAACACGAGACATAACCTATAACTGAAACATCATTTCCGTTATTCCTAGAAGGAACGGAATAATTTGTTTGCTTTACGATAATACATAAGCAAGTAGGTAGATTTTACCTATAAAATGACAAGCTTCAACTGTAAACTTCAATAATACTTAATACTGTTTTGGTCAAATGCAGTCTTCATCAGTAGATCAGTATCAGTGCAGATAGGAGGAATATACAATTAACAAAAACGGTGGATAATGGCTCATGCCTGTATAACGTATTTCATTGTTTATTAGTAACTCGTGCTACAATTAAACGACTTCACTCTTATGATAAAAAGTAATTAATTTTCGGTATTCTTTTGAAATGTCAATGCACCTTCAAAGGAAAAATGAGACAAAAGTTTACCTTGATTTTTGATGTTCAAATTTGACAAACTCTACTAAAAAAAATGAGTAATCACTAAAATGACTATCAAGATCATGGATGTAAATAACATTTCTTTTTTTTTAGTTATAAATCCTTTTCAGTCGTACTATTATATCAATGTCATATTGTATTTATACTTAATTATATAGTATACGCATATTAATGTTGTATCGGATACAAATTTCGACAAAGCACATATAAAGGGAAACTGTCTTTAAAGGGAAATTTATTAGTAACTTGGCCATCTTAACTGACGGCCTTTATTAATATATGCAGATAAAATAGCTAGAAAAAAGACTTGATTTAAAAAAAGGTTTTTTGTTTCTACAGATGGAATGAAAAGCCATCCGAAAAAAACTTACGGTTAGAATTAACACCTTAAAAATTGTAAACTTCGCTTGCGATTCCAAAAACCTTGTAAAACATCTATAAAATTCGACACCTTTACGCAGGTCACTCGTTCAATAAGAAACAACCAGTCACTGAGTAGCCTCTCAAGGGACCAGTGGCTCACCGTCAATCGATTTGAATCTGGACCTTAAACATTGAAAACTCAGCTGAAACTCCGCGCCAAACTAGATCCTGTGCGTCTAGTTGCAATACTTCTACTATTATTTGAAAAAAAATCTGTAAATTAGTTGAATATGCCTAATTTATATCATTAAACATTTATATGCTTGATAAACATGTTGAACGTTACCTCGGTATAAACTAGACATCCGTCAAGTGCAAATCATTCCGCCAAAATGACAGAGACTCCAAGATGGCAGCGCCCAGTAGAACTGTTCCAGGGGTAAGCATTTTGAAAAAATCAACATATTAACGTTTATGTTTATTGGAGAACAATGATTCAAATTGTTTGATTCACACTTAGATAATTCAATCATTATAAAATAGGTTTGGCTTGACAGAACTGCTCCTAAAAGCTACAATAATATTTTATCCGTTATTTGATTAGTTCTTTCTAGTATATACATGCATTCGTAAAAGGGGCTATTTATACATTAAACATTTTATTGTTGGTAAATAGTTGTGTTCAGACGTACTAATTAATCACTCATATATATTATTTATCACAGTGTGAACGAGGTGAAGCTTTCTGGTAGCAACTCCTGTTCGCGCTATTGTCGTAAATTAGGCCACTGGCTGCGAAGATAACTTAATCTAAAACATGGAGCTTTTTCCGATAATGTTACGAGCCGTAATCTGTGCGATCCAAGCGAATAAGAAAGCGGAAAGAAAACTAAATTGACCAAATCGACAGAAGTCACTTTCAGGCAATGTTTTGAGGAACTGTAAACCGATCATGCGACACTGTCATCGTAGATTTTTTTAGTCTGGGTTCACTGTTATTACGTTTTCTATACAGGCGCCTTTCGCTTCTCTCAGAAATTCATCCATATTATAAACCACTACTTTTATCATTTTTGAGTTAACATTGCTTTAACTCTACCTTTCTAGCGCGATGTTCTACAACATTTAGTTAGTTTTATCATGAGTCTGCGTTGTCTATTGCAGTGTACCAAAATGTATCCTTTATTGATTTCATTACTAAAACATAAATCCTAAAGGACGACAGTTGCGTCAAGTTAGAATATATATATAAGATTATTCCGCACGTCTTGTTTACGTAGCTTTAGCAGTGGCCAATAAGGACCAGAATATACCTGCCGATATCGACCTACAAGGTTGTCGATCAGCGAGTCTCGTTGCAGGGTAAAGAGTCGTTATTCTCCGGGTATTGTTGCTGGCTGTGATTGGTTGTTGAGAGGCGCGAATGAAGGTCAATTCTAGTTCGGCCGCCTATACCCCTTTTCTCCACGGTCGAGGAACGCATACGGCATAGATTTGTTTCTAATAGATCATCTGAATAACAGGCTCCGCTATGCACGCTATTTTTGAATTTCTTGAATGACCAACTCTTTGGATATACCTGTTTGGCTAAATCGTCCAACGGACCGCTTCTTATAATATGTCTGCGGTTATGAGCGACTGGGCAACTTTGCAAGAGTAAAATACGTTAATGCTTGATAATACTAGATGCTAAAAATACGATAGATTCGACTATTATCCACCACTCACAGTCAGGCTCTGTACGCTTTCGCCTTTGCTGGACGGAAGAAAGGGACGGCCAAAAACAGCTCCTTATGCCCATGCCTTACAGGGTTTACAGTGACGATGCAGCTTTCTTATTAGAATTAGAGATGCAGTGTAATAGGTGTGGCATCGAACGAACGGACGAATTGACCGAACGTCAGCTGTAGTAATAATCAGTCCGCAGTGAGGAGGGACGGTAGTAATAGACGGTATTGATTCTATAATTGTGTACTGGATGACCGCGTGGACGACGATGTTTGGACAGACTAAAAGAGCAGCTTTCGTTCAGGAGATGCTACAGGGTATTCGGTGTAGGTGGTTTTATTGACAGAATAAACCCGGTAAATAATGAAATGATAATAACAAAATTAAACTAATGCTGGTATGAGACACTCTCGTTTTCTGTGAAGGACCATCACAGCATAATTAATAGGAATGTATGGTTAATCATGGGTTAAGGATCCAAGCTCTGACTATTGCGATCTGTCTTAACTAGTCAAGACAGTGATTTTGTTATAAGCATTTCACTGATACTGCCAACCATATTAAATCAGGTTAGGCGTACATATTACGCCTATCGTAGGATACAACTATCTGAAAGCCTCCAAGCTATTTTCAAAAGCACACACAATTCTGATGCCTGGTCGTTATGATCAAACAATTCTATCTACAATCAAGTTCTGTTTATTTTCAATAGACAATGTAAAACGGAACTCTGCACTATATGTTTTAGGCTTCCAGGCAAAACGGACGGAAACGTAGAAAAAGTACCAAGCACAAGCTTTTTTCCCTCAACATCTACGTCGATCGCAGAAATATTAACAATATCAAGAATGTCATGCGTTTCTACGTGATAGCATTACTGGAGTTATATTAACTTTACGTGATTAGAAACTATGTATTTGATATATAGTATGTATACTTCTGTAAATATTCTAACAGCTTGCCCTTGAGAGAAAACATTAAAAAAAAAACAAAAATGAGAAAAGATAGTTAACGCGTTACCCAAAGGAGCCAAATTTTCACACTAAATAAGCAAGTGGCAATATTTAACATCGCTCAGGAGAACTCATTTGAGCGAATCAATGTACTCTCTTTAGAAAAGCCAAGGCGTAGATTTACATCCCTGCCAAATGTCCTCCAAATGTCCTCTGTGAACGATGCTGTTATGGGTCTCCAGTACTGCCAATGGCAGCCCCGTTAGTCTAAAGCAGGGTGCCTCACGTTACTTTGTTTCTTGACTTCAAGATAGATATTAAATTAGACCATGTACACTACTATAATTGATAAGCAAAAAAAAAACAAATTTTTCGATAACATACAATTTCGTTTATTAGAGCCTATTATCCGAAACCTTTTATCACTAAATGCTTATTTGGTTAACATTATAATAAATATAATTTTATTAAGGAAATGAACGAATCTTAGACGAACCCGAAGGTAGTGACTGGACGCAGTTCAAGTAGGTCACCTTTTTGGGTTTAAATTTTAAACAGCTCTGCTTTTTTTTCATAGGACCCATCACTTCCAGAGTTCAAAGATTTTACCACCGCGACGGAGTGGGAGAAATTTACAGCAACGCTCGAACAGCTAATCGAGGAATGGAGGCTACCAAACGTCGTCTCGACGGGCCCCATGGAAAGCGTTAGTATTTAATCCTTTCGGCATTGCATTATATTCACGAAGCTGTTAAATGAGCCGTAATTTTGCTCTGAACTGCGAACCTTTTCTTGATGGGATACAATAGAGGGAAACAGTTTGTGAGAGAAACATTTTTATATCAGTTATTGGACATAATCTATATACCATTTGCTTTTACCGTATGTCACGATTTTTACGTCATTTGGCACCAATACCTGAAAACCTAAAACTCCAAGTGAACTTTCTGTTATTCTAGGGTTCGCTCACAACTGGCGAATGGAAGAGTCGTTCAGATATGATTTCGTTTGCTGCATATCGAATGATCATCACACGGCACTATCTTGAGGGGTCGACGAAAGAACGGTCCGAGAAGGACCAGGCTCAAGAAGTATTCGAAGAGTCGGAAGAATGTAAGTATATCGAGAGCAGTGAGATTAAAAAGAATTGTAATTATACCTATCCATCTACCGATACAAAAACGTGCTAAAAGTTATCTTGCTTGCTAGAAGAGTAAGCTCTTCCCATATTTCAGATCAAGGCGCGCTTCCGTTTACAATGGATGACTTGCTCAGCTTCACGAATGATTTTCCTGCGAAAGCCCACTACCTTGTTAGATGGTTAGTAACTTCAGGTGTGAAACTGTCCGCCAGCTGCATAACCAGATAATCATGACGTGCATCTCTACTCGTAGATAATAAAGAACCTATATGAATGTAGGTTTTTCGAGCCGTAAGTTTAAACTGTCCTAAAATTACGTCGGATGCCAGGCTAGATCAATCTAATTTTAATCAGTATCTCCGTTGCTATGGGACGTGTGTGATCATTTTTTAGCCCAAAATACTAAGAAGACAAGGCTTGTTTTTTCTGATAAAACCCGACCAACCAATATTATTATATAATAAGTACAACTTAACCAAATTAACAATCTGTAACTTACTGTATACGCAGGTATGGGCTTCGAGACTTCCTATTGGTGACCCCAGATATGGGCGATGATACGATTTCAAGCGTTGATAGACAGAAACTGCTTTTGGGTTCGATATGCACCGCCCTTCGAAACACTAACTGTCAGTTACCCATATTCGTACAAATGCACCACCCAAGAGAGAAGATTGCGTGTGGAGTTATGTGTGCTCAGGGTTTCCACTGTTATTTCAACATGGTCAAACTTGTTCACACACCAAAAGGGTGTGACACCTTAAATGGACTGCTTTCTCTATTTAAAAACAAGCTTGTAAGTAAACAGACGGAAATGTTATTATCTCTTAATCAGTTAGCTCTACTCTTGCTACTATTTTATTACCGAATATTATTAAATATCCCTGAGAATATATATATATACAGGGTGTCTCATCTATGATAGGAGAAACCTTGGCGTGCTATTTGTCATGACACACACCCTCTAATCTTGGTATTGAAGCAGGCCAGTTCTTCTAAAAATCAAACTCATCATGGTGGAAAATACTGCGTTGTGTTCGCAATTTGAGGGAAAATCATCTACTGTCTTATCTGTTTTTGCTAGACGAACCCTCATCAAAACTAAGATTTTTTTTGTTTAAAATCGATAGCCTACGGTAGCGGTAGTTCTCATGCAACTTCTGAAAACTCCAAGCTACATTTTCATAAGTAAAGCCGCAAGGTTCTGGGGAAGTTGCTCAAAATGGCTTAAAAGCCACTTACATTTTTGACAGAGAAATTAATTTGAAAAAGGACACCATTTGCCAGTTGCGTTGTTCAGATGAGCTCCCGGGTTTAGTTTTTTAAGACTTGTGTACCTTTCCATTTTTGAGACTTTTGCCCTGCTATTAGCCATGCTAGAATGTATGTAGCATAAGAGCCGTTTATCATGAATCATGAATGAGCCGTTTGTCGTGAATGATGATTACCTTGAATGAAAATGACACAGCTGGCACATCAAACAAGTTTGTTGAAGTGTCTGCTTTTGTTTAAAACTAGCCTTAGAAAGAGCTCACAAGGGAAATCCCCACCGTAGATGGGCCACTCTGCTGCGTACTGTTATTATGAAATCGCCAGTGAATTTGAAATATATTGTATTCATGGTAAGGCCAACTAAAAATATATCTATTAAATTTTAAGTGTTATTATTATTAATAAATAATAAATTAATTTTATTTTAAATTTTTGATTGAGTTTAAATTGACTCCATGCTTTTGCTGGTAAAACTCGCAAAGAATCGCGAGCTTTATCAATAGGTTTTCGGTATTACCGATTTGTTTCCAGTGTAACAGCAGTCTATACACACATCTCCCGGTGGATGTCAGCATTCGGTTCACTTATGTTCTAAATGATTGGACTTTTTTTGATGAGGGGTCTATTCGACCCGATCAACTAAACATCGATCAAGTAATGAAATTTGGAGATCTGCCGCTTGGGTCAGCAGAAGAACCCATTTCTGAATTTCGCCTTATGGTCAGTACCCATATCCACATCAATATTTCCTTAAAAATGATATGCCATTAAAAAATCTTACTAGCATAATTATGAACTCCTAATATACCATAATAAAAAGCCTGTTCTAGACAAAGGTCCTCATCGTTTGCTTATCGTTCCTCATGGATAGGTGTCGTGGCCTCAGCTCGCAGAGGACGTGGTCAACGACAGCATCGCCCATTCAGACCTAGTGCCTGCAAATGCACCGGAATGGTGTGTCACAGTCAAATATGTCAGCGAGCCATGTTGCTACCTTGGTGAGTTTCTTTTTTGCCCAAAAAAGAAACATGCATAGGGTTTATATTGTAACTCCGCGAAGTCATCATTAGAACAGATGTACAGGATTCTTATTGGATGCTGCATTCCATCGTATAAACCGAACTTAGAGGAAGTAACCGGCATTTTGAACTATTGCCATATACGTACAAGGATAACTAGCACACATTTATTATTAATAAAGATGTCTTATGTGAACATGAAAATTGAACTGCAGAAAATTATTTGGGAGAATTTGAGGCTGTACTTTCGAAAAAGGAGAGTCTTGATCTTGTGCTCAGAGCTATCATAAGGGACGAAATTGATCCAGGACTTGCAAACGTTATGGATCGCCTTGCTGAACCGAAGGTAAGCATCGGCGTTCGACTAAACCGGTGGAAGTGTTTTAAATGGTAGAGATTTAACAATCGAAACCCGCGTATAGATATGAAAATTTTTCAAAGCTAAAATATAAATTTAAAAAATAAAAAATTTAATTTAATAAAAAGACACGCCTGTCAACGACTAAGTCCAAATTCGTTATTTCAGGTCAGGGTCCCGGATCTGGCAGCTACTATTATTCCCGGGGACAATAAGGAGAAAAAACGTCGCTTAGCTGATGACGAGACGATTATAAAATTTATGAATTACATCTTTATTCCGCCTGTTGAGGATGATGTACGTATATGTTATGCTAGGGGTGAAGTACTTTGGGGATTTGACACACGCTGCCAAGATATATATATACGATATTAGCTTACAACCAGATTCTATTTTTCTCATTCTAAATAAGTTCTTCTGTGACTGACGCCAGACAGAAGTACATGAGCGCCTCTTTGAATTAGCGAAAAATAGAAGGAGACTTATAAATACAGATTTGCTCATTACCGATGCCCTATTTTAAATTAGTTAGTAATAAGCACTAGCGATAGCTAGTAGTATCCAATGTGGGGTATAAATATAATTTCCTTAAAAGCTTCACTATAATGGCGCACCTATGTATAAATAAGTATGCTATTTGTCTATTATTTTATGATTGTTCGTGCAACGCACAAACGACTTTCTATGGGAATAGGTCATTGCCACACGGCTTTTTAGTTGTAACATTTGGTGAGGTATTGTTGTGAGATCTAGTATATGCCTTGATCGTGTCGTATACTGCTTTTCTCAAGTATGGAAGCTGCTTGTTGATACGTTCGAACGTCTATTTACTAATAACATTGAATCTATCAGGAATTGGTAAGGTGTTTGGTTTCTTTCCAGAAACATTTAAGATAGCGCATTTTACGTGTGTACTTCGAACTTTGTCAAGCCCTTCAAACTTAAAGGTTATTTCCCGGATCACTCCTGTGGCGCAAGAGTGATCCAGGGAAACGTGCAGACTTGTATTCCTTCTCCCCTGTTCATGTTGTTATTGTTATTAGTTACATTTCTATATATTATTATTCTCTTTGTTTTTGAAATGTCGTTTATCTCCACCACGGCAAAAATTGCTCCATCGATTCTACAGAGCCTTTATCGTGACACAGAAATCCATACATCTAATCACCTTCCTTTTCAGCTTTGAATTAAATGACACCATGGGTGCATTACTAATTACTAGCTATCTTTTTATTTTCACTTGTGTTAGACTTCGATGTGGTCTTCGAATAAGGGTCACATCGAGTTCGGAGACCTTCGTACCGCATTCCGCTCACAATCAGCAAAAAAACGTTCAGAAGCCGAAGAGATCGCTAGGCTTAAACAAAGACTCACGTGCCTCAAGACCACGTCACGGAACTCATTCGTATGGAGGCTTTCACTTGCTTTGGCGGAAGCGTATCACACTTGTGGGGGCATCGAAGGCCTCGCGCAGTTTTGGGTTAAAATTGTAGCAGAACTAAGACATCACTTCGAACGTGGCTATGTCATCGCAAGGTGTGTCATATTCAGATGCTATCTTCTGAACATACGATTTTGTTGTGAAGCCTACTTTAGTGAATAGGACAAACATGGTTACCTAAATATATACTGTGATCACCATTATTTCAGTACGACATCAGCATGAAGTATAATACGCACGGACAGCGCATTATAAGTAGTCACACTAAAACTTACGTTTTACACCCATAGAGGAAGTCTCAAAAATTGAGCCCTATCTTTGGAAGGTGATAGAAAATTTTGGAAATGGCCGTGGGGCACCGATATTCATTTTACTTCTAAAATGACGAATCTTGTGAAAAAAGTGACTTGGTAGATATAACTTAAGAAACTACGTAATTGTGTAAAAATATTACTTTAATTGAAAGTGTGCATGCAAAAAAGTCCGCTCTTTCCTTAAATTAAAGAAGTTACTAATAGAAGTAAATCAAATAGTGAAGATTTTGAGCTCGTTACGCTTGACCTTTCGGTCTAAATACTTAGTTTTTTGTCCTAACTGGA
Source organism: Varroa jacobsoni (assembly GCF_002532875.2). Lineage (NCBI taxonomy): Eukaryota > Metazoa > Arthropoda > Arachnida > Mesostigmata > Varroidae > Varroa > Varroa jacobsoni. Next base: position 476,766 of record NW_019214031.1, read on the forward strand.
AAGTCTACTCTGCTTGTCTATTTAGTATTAATTGAACGCAACAGAATTAGCCGTAATCGACGTATGATGTCAACGAATGAAGAATGATACGTGTTTTCGATGATATCGGATATTCCCAGCCATTAAAGGCTAGCTCAGTGAAAGGTATTCTTACTAACAGAAATTCAGGAAAGCGAAATGGGTTTCATAGTCTAAACTTTTTTTTGTCTTTGTAGAGAAAACACAGCTTGTTAGATTGGGCAATCGCAGAAGACAATCTTTTCTAGCCTAATCAAATGATCTTCAGTTTGCTCGTGTAGCCACGCGCAGTAACACAGAATGGCCATTAAAAGTTAGACTTTACAAAAATGCGCAGTATCTTCAAACGTATGATCGCTATTTTTCCGTGGGTAAGTTCGCGTTAAAATTAATTATCGCTATTTGGTGAAATTGTTATAATATCATAAGATAGCCTAGTTAAAAGATTTGGTAAGTTTCGAAGTGTACCACGATAGTCCATTGCGTTAAAGGTACATTACGTTACCACCACATCTAAGGCTTGTTTCCTTTAGTGTCTCGTCTCATAATCGGTTAAATGATAATTTCTCTACGAGGAACTGTTTTTCATTCTCTCATAAAAGGGTTTACACACATATGAACTACAACTGCTGTACACTACGCAACGCGAACTGATAGTAAAATGTCACTGCTCGGCATATAGTTGACCACAATGGATCTTTCTAGTTTATATGCGCATTTCCATGCCAATATTCGCTTCTCTTTTTCTACGTTCAAGGGTAGCTTTGCAAACTGTTCTTCTCATGATTATTCAACTGAATGCCGCAAATAAGATTGCATCTCTGTTTAAGGGATCGCTACGCTTGCAGACCACGTCCGGAAGTGATCTAAGTTTTCCCATACATCCTGTTCCTCTTCGAGAAAGAGCTTAAGTGCAGAACTTAAAGGCTTGGCAAGATCCACCGCTGCCTCTTTAAGCAATAATGCTGGCAGTTATTTAAACCAGTGATTTGCTTCAAAGGACGTTTCTCGTGCTGTTACACCGTTGCTTCAGATAGACGGCAGGTAGATTATTCAATGGGCAATAAATAGTTTTGCCAAGCGTCGATACCCACGAAGCATTAATGTAGGCACCCTCCAAATGATCGCATACACCGTTTTATGTTGTTTAAGCCCTAGCTTCGTACCAAAGATAATTTTTAATCTTTTGCCTCAATTTCTTATATATATATATATATATATATATATATATATATATATATATTAAAATGAGAGAGTACCTCTTCTGAAACTTTTCTGTTCGCTAAACCTTTAGATTATGCGGGTATATATAGGTTTTCGGCCATTATAAAACGTTTTATAGAAATTTTCTTTTACGATCACGCGCGACGGATAAAATTCATTACTTAACTTATTACGAAAAGCTATTTTTCACATAACCATACATTTGTTAAAATGGTATGCCATCGTATTTATCAAGCTTCACTTTTAGCCATAAACTGCAAATGGCCATCCCGTGATCCTATAGGGAAGAAGACCTCAAGGGTTGATCTCGAGTTCTAAAGCAGGCGGCATATGTTTAACGTTTTAATGACCCATATAATATTGAGCAGAAAAAACGAGTTTTTTTCTATTTTTGTTATATTCATATAACTCACATTTATTTGAACTCCAACATTGATTCTACAAATGTACACGGTGCAAGGAAACTAGTAATAAGCATCAGGACCCGACATGTTGAAAACCATCTATCTACCTAGTAAATCAGTCTGTCTCATTTTTCTCAGATTTTTCTTTTTTTAGCCTGGGAAAATATCGTTGTTTCGCATCTGTTCGAATTTGATTCAGACTCTTCTGTGTAATTTTGTCGCTATGTTCATTGAAATCGATCAGAAATCTTCGTTCCATTGCTGGGCCCACGTAGCATTCATCACTGTTTGGTATGAACGAGGGTGGAAGAAGGGCGGCTGCGACTGGGCGAAGTTCCGCGTTAAGAAAATTGAATGTCGCACACGCCTGACTCGTTGGTAAAAATTCCAATCCAAGACGATGTTGTTGGCATATTTTTTGAAGTTGTTGCATTACTACATTGCTGTTATCTCTTTCACCTAAAATAAGAAATACGTTACGGTAAATTCTCTACAAACACTATCAAAACATCAGACCCTACGACGTCACATACGAATGACGTTCTTGTGAACTCTCAAAAAAGCAATTTTAAACTTGATATTGCCAGGTGTAAAGCTCAATTTAAGCTAATGAATTTCATCGCTTGGGCATGAGCTACGTACGCATTATTTTTGTCCTGTTTCTTCTAAATACATGGTATATAATTTGGCCCACCATAGTGGCAAGCCGCAACGTATAGGTGATTCTCATACCAATTCTATTTTTTTGTTAGGCTCAGCTGATTGATTCCAACGGAACGCTTGTAGAAAGCGAAGGCTGGAGGAGAAAACAAAATATTTAGCAAGCTCATTATCCATGTTTGTCTACATCGTCTTTACCGTATCCGATGACAAGGACGTCGAGTTTGGGTTCGAGTTTCAAGAAGAGCGATAAGGAATCTTCGTTAATATCTTCCGGTTTTTGAACGTTCCATTGGAATAATGAACGTGGAAACAGCGCGATCGAACCCAGCACAAACATTTGGTTATTCAGACGAAACCCCAGCGTACTGCTCAGCAGTAGAGATAACACCATGCACAGATAGGAGCAACAATAGAAGAAAATATATTAAAGGAAATATATTTTAAGTAGGTTAAACTAAGTGGCAGTTCTTTACGATATCACCGGGCGCAAGTTGTATAAACGACAATGCTACTCGAGTGATTGAGTCCATCACATGTAATTCTCGCTTTACGACACAAAACTTCAGAAGCTTAAGGCCTGAGTAGAATTTCTTCATAATCAACCGTGTGTGATGAGATTTGAAATTGCCGTTTCTGGATAACATTATAATGACTATATACAACTATTTTTAAACCGTGGGAAACAACGCTACTTATGGTTTATACTATATTTTCTGCATGCTCTTGATTTGATATTTATTTATTCGTAGTTTTTGCTTTAAATAAATCTTCTGCAGTAATTGAATTGCATCAATTTTTTTGGCATCATACCTATAGCTATTTATAAGAAGCCGTGTTCCGCTTTGGTCTTCATTGAGGGACGTCATTGTTGTCCTGCCATCACCTTCATATGCTTCACTACCAATAGTTCTGTGTTTAGGAATCTGGTGACCAACATTTATGATCGAAGCTGACGGTAGACCTGCTTTCAGTGCTGTACGGCACTGAAAGTTCCTGCCCAATGTAGATCGAAGTAACATGTTGAGGTAACGAGGTTACTCTGAAGAAAGAAACAATCCACACATGGTTCAATGACAGCAAGCATATAATGGTCTATTCGAACAAATCTACTTTAAGTATTATTACAACTTCTGCCAGCGAATTTTTCTACGCTTGCGAAATCGATTCATCCTGTGTTGTTACCATATGGTTATTTATTTGTGCCGTTGTCTGCTAGCGTAGCACACGACATGAGCTTTTTTTACCACCTGGAGCAGACGACACAAGATAAGAGAACGAGCTCGATTTAAATGATTCTTGGTGGGAACTTATTTTTCTTTCAAAGAGTACATATGCGATTAAATAAGGAAACTACCTTGGCTGAGATAAGTTGAAACCAATATGTTGATCTCTACAAAAGTTATGGTTACATTGTTAACACAGGTAGCTTCAACACGGCTTAAAGACACTGCTTGATTGACCAATATATTTTTGCCGATGTATGGCATCGTGGCTGTCAATACACATTTTAATAATTATTGTTGTACCCCTGTGCGGAATGTAATGATTGAAATATGACGGTACGCATAGCATACTTTATAAGGTTGAATGCCGGTAGAAAGGTGAAGATGTCGGGTCTCATTGGTATTATCTTAACGTGTGCCTCAATGCACCGTCCTTTGTAGAATTCGAATACCGTTATTAACAATAACTACAAAAAATACATCTACATACAAAAAAACAATCTACAAAAAAAGACTAGTAATCAAGGTACACACGGATTTTATTAATGCGCGGAAAATGTCCCCCTGCCGCTCATTACAATTATAATTTCTGTAACTTCTAAGTTACATGTCGTTGCTAATTTAAAGCCTAGGCATATATCATACTAATAATTTGACATATATATATATATATATATATATATATATATATATATAGTGTGCTGGTATTTTATCCTATTAATAAAACTTGTTTATTTATTTAGCGATTGCCAAAGACAGCTTTTGTTTTTTTATTGTTTTAGCATTGAGCCGGGCGCGCCAAATCTGGCGATGTGCCTGCTGCACCAGAAGATTCAAATGTTGAATTGTTGTATTGAAACAAGAAATGCGCGAGAGGGTAACGTTGACTATCGGGATCGCTCATTAATCGACAGCGATGAGGAGCAAATGTATCTAAGAGAAGGTCAACGTAACGGTGTACCGTCCCCTCATCACCCGAATCGGTATCAAACTTCGAAACTCAACAAGGTGATGCCTCATACTACAGTTCTAGCGGTGGATCATATCAGTGGATAAGATATCTTCATTGAATTCTGGCCAGTTAGTTTTCTAAATGTTTCCTAAGTAATTAGGTTTACAATAGGACAACTGTCCTTGAACATTTAAGTACATCCGCAGTTATACAATGGCCTGTACATTTTAGCTAACATAAGTGACAGACTACAGCCTATTCGTTTGTCTAACAATATCTACGAATATCGAAATGTTTCTCATTTACATTTTGTATCTCATAGGAAAACAGAGAGAGTAGCGACTCAGCTTCAGATGACGATTTCTACGAGTGTTCAGATAGTCCAACCACCACAACCACAAGTTCGGGAACAAAAGACAGCAGGGTCGATCCGACGATTCACGAAGAAGAAAACAAAATGGAACGAGAAACAAACACTGAACCTTCGAGCCCCGCTGAATTACCGACAGATGATCGATCAAGGGTAGCCGCCGATACGAATGGGAATAGAAACTCTGTCGACAATGGTCAAAATAAAGATGGCGAAGCCGAGGAGTCGTTTGGTAGGTGTTGGTGTACGACATGTTCTAGTTTACTCTATACAAAAATGAACAACTCTACAATGGAGCGCTTTACTGGTAAAAGAGATACGGTTTTTATTATAGCTTTTTTTTTTTTAAAAAACAAACACACTTTCCAGTTTTTCTGTACATTGCTTTCTGTGACGTGCCCCTTTCTCGTATCGAACAATTCGTGAATTCCTTTGTTTTCAGTAATGGCTGCGGAGACCCTCAGTGGTGCAATACCGGAAGGCCGACTAAAGCCCTGTGGAGTGTTGCGGCTTATAGGTTCCGACGAAAGGATGTGGGTTCCTCGATGTCAGCAATCATCGCCTATGACTGAGGACATGCTACAGGAACACGCGGATGCAATTCTCAAGGTAGTGCAATTATACAAACTGATAAGATTTAGTAACAGAAGTCGGAACAGGAACTATCCAAAGGCGGGAGCTTCAGCCCACTTATTTAATTCAACATTGATATTTAAATGGGAGCGGAAAACAACAACGGCCCTTTATACTAACGTTGGATGTTTGGGCAATGTACATTTGAACAGTTCATGTCATATATCGAGAAAAAAGTAAACATATATCTTTTTGTGTATATATGTATAAGGAGTGCAGGACACTCCTTGATGACGTTGTGGAGACGTATTTGTCGACGAATCAAAGTTACAGATGATGTGATCTAAATTTAAATATAGGCGTAGGTTCACTACAAAAGAGGAATAGGAAAGGTCAGGAAATAATAATTTCCCTTTTTCTTTTCTATTCGTTAAAATTGTTCGTGTTAAGCAGCGTATCTTCAGAAACCTTTGAAGCAGTAGTGACACTCACCCATGTTGTAGAAACAACAGTTAAGAGTCAGCTATAGTAAAGCACTTATATTGGTTGATAAAACTGATAAAATTATGCGCAAGTTTAATTAGCCACATTAATTAAAAATAGATTCTTTTTGCAATAAATGATCATTTCATTTTCAAATGTTTATATATATACTTGTTTTTTGCATTGTAGTTGGCGTCAAGTCCTGAATGTGGCCGTCTAACAGCGAGATTTCAAAGCGCGTCCCTATTCAGCGATATGGAATCGTTCAAGGCTGCTAACCCCGGCTGTCGCCTGGCTGATTTTGTTCGATGGTTTTCACCCAGGTAATGTTTTTTAGTTAGCGGCAGAAAAGGACATGGCGGTAATACGACATTGAACAATGTACAACAAGATAATTAGCTATAATTTACCGTTACTTACAGGGACTGGACGGAACCTATGCGTGACGAGAACGGAGTGATAGTAAAAGAAGGCGAGCTGTCCAATCGAATGACGCTTCCAGGAAATATGTGGCAGGATCTCTGGCAACAAGCTAAACCAATACCAGCTAATCGGCAACGAAGGTGTAGATAAGGCTTGCTGTCAATCATTAACTTATGTGATATTTATAGCCACAAATTATGTACTGACCAGGGCAAGATAACAGAAAAGGACTGAATTGGGCTAGATAAACTATTGAACTTGAATTTATGTATGACCCTTTGTTAGAAGAGTGAACAGTTGTGAGTTAGTGCTCGAACCCTGCTTTCAGCTCTCAAGCTGTTCTCGACGGAGGATACGGTGATGATAAGATCAATGATCATATTTCTTTAAGTACCAATTTATCAGTCTATGAACACTGTGAAAGAGAATACTGCAGAATATATACCATCTAGTTGACGTTCAGTCTACTAGATGCTGTCTCAGGTCTATTCAGGTCAGATTCTAGTCAAAGGTGCTGTTGTACTGATTTGATTTTTTCTTTTTGTTGTCGCTACGCACGTGGATGCTTGTACGTGAGTGAATGTAGACTGTTCGATGACACAAAAGAGGGGGAAAAAATTCTTCATGGATTCCTGACCATGAGCCCTTCAGATATTGCTGCCGCTGTACTGCCCTGCTTAATTCAGGCTGGCCTAGAGAAAATATGTGAAAACGGTTAGTATCTTCAATCTTACTCGTTATTGTTTATACAAATGTCTGCAAAAACTTTGCTTAATTAAACATGTAGTTTGCACAATTGTTTTTATGCATAATTTCGAGATCGTATGTCCTGTGTTGTGGATTACACGAATTACCTAATTGCCATGCTTTAGTGCATAAGGGTCCTCGTGATATGATTCCTTTCACGGAGCAACTCATTGAGCAAACAAAACGAGAGCTGAGGATGAAACAGCCAAACTTTAAAGATCTTATTCGGCGAATGTATGAAGCTGAGACTGGTATCGCACGTGCGGAGAGTTTAAGGCAGAAACTCTCTAAAAAGGTATTATATCCTAGGTAATAACTAATGCACATATTAGTAGGTATCAGGTTGTGGCTGTGAGTTATTCCACGGATATTTTACATAGATCTATGATTATAAGCTTGCTCGTAATTTTTACAAAATGACACATTTTTACTCTATTCAAAGATGTATTTAGTTGTGTAGAGAGGGGAGGTCGGTTTTATACGTAATCTTTCTTTTTATTAGGAGCGAGGTAAAAAAATATGAACAAATAATATTAGTTGTTTATATTGCACTGTCCAACTGGGCCCCCTTAGTGAAGGACCGCCTCATTTCATTAAAGACCTCGCTAAATGCATTAAAGATCTCTTTAAAGGAGAATATTTTGTGGATAACTATCTCCGACAGCAGTTATCGTTGGAAATGACAAGGAACAATACTTTTCGTGTAGTTGCAGCAATGGTCTTACGATTGCAAAAGTCTTAGACATATAGTTCAGTCCTAAATATATTTCTAGTAATATCAAATTAATTTTATATTTAATGACTACTTCTAAGAGATATTAGTAATGGTCTGCTATCGTCCTCTCTCTAGGACACTTCAGAGGATGACGTCAGTGGATCGTCTCTGAAGCGTTTCCTAACATTAAAATCACAGGATTCGCCCACAGTGAGTGTGGAAGAGCTTATCTTCGATCTACTCGATAAACCTGAGGTGCAAATCGAAGGTGGTGCACGGGGCGCGGTAGGAGTTGCCATTACCAACTTATTTGAGAACTCTCGAAGGGTAATTTTTCTAGTTATTTAAAAGAACTATTGGCCTTATAAAAAAGTATTTTATAAGGCCAATAGTTCTGTAATCATTCGCTTTCAAAGTACACAAACGTGTATTTTAGTGAAAATTATATGCAATCTTTACAAATATCTTTTTTGGTATTAGGTTCCTAGGTTTTCGTAAGAGGTTTTTGATAATAGGGCATAACAAATAAGGCTTTGACCAAAATCAAAGTTAGTAAGTTGACCAAAATTATTCCAGTGACATTATTTTCAAGAATTTTTTCAACTTTATTTCGCAGGCCGTTATGGATGACCCAACATCGTCAGTATCCTCCTCCGGTGTGCGATCTAGCCGCCGTTTGCCCCCGTCACAGCAGTTCCCGACACCAATCGGAAAGGAGTTTATCCTTCGAACAAAATTTCCGCGGCCTTCGTCCTGTTCGCGTCAGGGCGCTCACCGTATCTATGCCGTGATCACTGGGAATGAGTTCAGATTAGCTGGGGCCTTCACTGAAGATATGCTATTCTTCTAAAATAGTAGTGACAATGGGAAAACTAACGACGCGCCTTTATGTTAACTAAACGAAACATATAGATACTTTTTTCTATACGTAACGACAAATATGGGCACAATGCATTCGTGGCGTTTGACGGTTCTCATTTTCGTAGCTGCAATTGCTCCTATTGTACTAAGCATCTAATGTTGTTTATTTTGACGAACGTGCCCCTAAGCGCGCCAAACACCTGCTAGAAGCCTTTTTTAAGTCACGTTAAATTATAATAACTGCAAACATAAGAACTTTTTCGAAAAATTGAACTCAATTGATATTACGAGGCTTTAGCGCAGACCTCAGCTGTCCATGTACGGTAGGCAATATATATATATATTGTTTACCGTACATGTATATATAAAAGCTAGAGTAAAAGTAATTGCATGATCTAAAAAAACTGGTCTTCATTTTTTAGTAATATCAGTAATAATAATAATAACTCATATATAGTGTCGCCACTTCTGAACCAATGAACATTATTAGGCTCTGGTAGCAATATTCTTTGTTTTTAATTTATACAATGTAAGCAGTCCCGGCGCCGTTAGAGTGTTTACAAAAAGACGAATTAGTTTTATAACGGTACGATCATTTAACTAGTAAAAAAAAGCATGGCATCATGTGTATATACACACGTATATGCATAGGCTGGTATACTGGTAGAACACTTCTACCTCAAAAAAGGCTAAAAGGAAGATTAGGTCGAGGAAGAGGTTGCGGTTGAAATAGCTTTTTCAGTTGAGGGAAAGCTAAAATAATGGTGCTATAAAGTATGTGGATGCTAAGTTTAGTGAATCGTTTCCTTCTTTTGTCAAGCTTTAATAACAATATAAATTGAACAAAACAACAGTGCCTTGCAGATATTTATAAATCTCAATGCCTACATTTTACGCATCACTACGCACTAAATTGCAGAGTTAAGTCGTAACTCAAACCAGAAAACAATGATCGATTTAAAAGAAGGCTACAAAGCTTTAGATCGTCCTCGTTAGATAAATATTACTTTATTTATCTTATTCCTGCATGAACTCAATAATTATTTTTATATAGAGACATGTGAAACGTTGCCGAGAGCAGTTGGCTAGTTTTGCTAATTTGTTGTTTCAGATAGATATATGAAATGGTATAATTTGTTAATAAATGCAGATAAACAAGATGGCTATGATTACGGTATGAGTGGGCGAAGCTCATCCTCGCCAAATTTTACTATCTCTAGTTTGAGCTTCTGCGCTTTTTGCCGCATTAGGCCATTTTGTACCCAGGGCATCAGTGCGGGACTGCCTTCTGGGATACATTTCAGAAAGTCAGCAAGCGTTAAAACATCACTTAACACTGTCAGTAGATGCGGGGTAACTGGTTCATTCTTGCGAGTATACGGGCGAACAGTTTTAATGATATTTTCTGTCACGGTGGCGTAGTCGGCAGGATTAGCGGCTGACGATTTGCCCATCGGAAGCATACAAGCAAGCTTGAGAATATCTGGAGCTTCTTCTAAAATAGTCGGAAGAATGTGTGTGAATCGGATGTCTATCGGCGCACTAGAGACTACAACTGCTGCGTAAAGAAGTCCGCCAGAGCATCGCAAACAATTGCAGGGGGACGACCCCCTACAGTGAACCTCGGGAGTCGATCCGTTAAACGGATGGACTTCATAAGCCCACAGGGGGACGCTGTTTTGAAGTAGTTTACGGTGCAACTTCGTCCCTTCGATTCGGCCTAAATGTGAGCAGACGTATTGAGCGATAAGGACAGCCATTTTTGGATTTGCTTTCGCAATTTGTACACGTAATACTTTAGGACTAATATAGTTGCTTTTGGCGAGTATAACTTCAAAAATCTCTGGGTGAAGGTTTAAAAGCTTTTCGCCGAGATCAGTCAAAAGTCCTTTTTTCAATATTAGTGATATGTCGGTCTTGGCCATAATATCACTCAGTTTTTGGGCTTCGACGTTGCCATGCAGTAGGTCTTCCACTGTCATAGCCAACTGACTCTTTTCAATGTCTTCGTACAAAGCGAGCAATCTTCGGGAGCAGCTTTCACCATGAATTCGGAACTGCAGGCGAACAATATTCTTAGCTCGTTCCAGAGTCGGACCTGCTCGAGAAGTTCGAACATCATCGAAGAACTCACTCGTAGTTGGCTTCAGTAGTGAGTACACCGTCATATCACCCATCTCTCGACTGCTGAGTACTACGAGATGATCACGGGACATAAGCAGATTCTTCATGTTCATTCGATGTTGGCTCAAGCGATAGGGTACCCAGTTGCTGCTCAATCCTGGTAAAGGCAATGCGTAAGTTTCTAACGAGCCGGTTTTTAACACATGCATGAAACACTCATCGACCGCAATACTCTCCGCACGCTCAGTAAAACTCACGCTACCTCGTCCATAAGCTCCTTGTACACAGAACAACTCGCAATTTATTTGATCTGCTACGATAAGATTAACATAATCCAGCTTTCCCGTAATGGGTGCCAATGGATTTGGAATTGGTTGTTTAACGCAGCTACGATAGGCAATAAGTGACATGAAGGTTGGCTGCATTCGCTTAAGCAGTAATACTTTAGGCTGGTACACTCGATCGTTGCATAAATGTTTCACTTTGATATTCAGCCCGTAAATTGGACGATCCGGAAGATACGTTTCTTTTAGATCTTTTGGTATTTCCGACTGCATCGCCGCCTTGTCGATCTTTATGGGCGAGGCTAGTTCATCGGCATTTATAATAAGATCTTCTTGATCGAAGTTCCAAATAACCTCGTTATCGGGGGTGGGGTACTTTTCTTCATGGAGATTAACTACCAGTACATGGGTCGAAGTCTGTAGCGCTAGCACGTTCTCACATAGGGCAATATCCTTAATGCCGGTTAGATTGGTAAATTCGAACAGTGGCAAGAGATCTTCATAAACTATGACTAGATGGCCGTCTGATACAGCTAACCTTCCCGAACTGGAACACCAAGCAGCACAATCTGCTATACCTAACGCCTTAACTTTTAGATCTGGTAGCCACCACAGTTGGTAGACGTACAGGATCCGGTCTTCAATAGTGGCTACATGATTATTCACAGCGCAGTATTCGGCCCAAAGCACAACACCCTGTGTATCTAGCTCGTGTGTAACACTCCCCTGGAAATGCAAAAACACCATACAAATATATGTATACATTTGTATATATATATATATATAAATTAAAGGTTGAACTTCGATTATTTGACGAATATTGGGCGCCTCACAGTTTCTTCCACTTCAAAAAAAAAATTAAAAATCATTACGCACGTTAGCTAGCGACTGGGGTTACAACAATTTCCATGATTAATTCATTCTAATTTATCATATTTATTATATGCCTAATATATTCTAATTAGGTACATATGTTACCTTACTGCCAAGGTCGTGTACACTGATCGACAATTTCGTAAGGCTTGTGACCAGAAGTTTGTCCGGAGCGACAAAGACTTTATCCGTATTAACTGGAAGCGTAAAAACGTTATGCGCCGTGAAATTATAGCTATTTTCCGTGATTTCCATTTTGGTATGGTGTACGCATTCAGTAAGTACTGAATTTGCAGTATATTCAGGGATAAGCGTCCCTCCCTCGCTCATGAATAGGTACCGCGAAGTTCTCCAGGCCTGACTAGTCGTCTATGACAATAACATCATCTGGCGTGCTCCGTGTCTGGGAGGGATGCCCCGTTGATTCTGCAAGATCCGGCCTTGGCTCGCCCCGATCTAGGCGCAATCTACCGCGATTTCGCTCCGCTTTACGCAGTCCCGCCTCAATACACTTCTCGGGATTTTCTAAAAAGTTTCGCGACAGACGCCACGTACGGCCCTGTAAATCTTCTGAGATGCCGTCGCTCACGGAGTAAAGTGTTACGATGCCGGATAGTTCTACGATAGCGAGGGTTAGTGGAGAAGACGATGATATCGGCAGACAGTCACGAAGTGCCGCAAGCTCCTGGAAGGACCAATTCGCTGAACTACTCACTGGAAGGATGATCACCTATTTTCGATTAAAGACAAATCGTCGAATGTCAAGTACAATAATATTTAGTTAGTTACAATTAAAATAATATATATGCATGACAGCTGAAGAAATCTTACACTGGATGTTATTAGAGTTAGTCTAAGGGACTCGTAGTGAACTTTGCTAAATCTTCCTTATCCTTTTCTATATTGTTAGCTCTTGTCCTAGTATAGTTTGGAACATATGGAATACAGCATAGTAATTGTAAATGTTAAACGAATTTCGACCCTGGTCTGATATCGTAGACAATACTAACGTTCATTACCTCCTCGCAAACGGTGTCCTTATACGCAGTGATGAACGACTTCGAGCAAAGGGCGCACTGTTCAATTATGACCTTATACCACTTTAAAACGTAAGTTAGATATTTTTGTACAGCATCACAAAGTGCGGCGGAAGACTGACCCATGGTGACACTGCATGCTAAAATAGCTCAGCAATATTAGACAGACATTTTATTATTGACCACTCTGTTCTCTTCAAGATAAAGGGGAGATATGATTTGCTTAACTACAACTACGGTTTATGACACTGTTACGTTAAGAATAGACCCCCTAAACAGGAATTGCGAGTTCCAGTGAGGTATCAAAACAGTGCCTTGCATCCGACGTTTTATAATCAGTTTGCCAAAAAACGCGTTTTCAATAAAGTGCCGATTGCTTTTAACAGGTTTATACAACAAAAAAAATCACAACTGTACCGATAAGATAAACATAAGGGTTTGTATTTTTTTTTTTTGAGAAAATACAAATAGTGCTTACGGAACAGGCCAGCACGAATCGAATTTTACATGGTTAAGATTTTTCGAAACCAAGAGAAAAAATGTAATGATTTTTAGTCACAATATATGCCCTGTTCTTTTTCAGCAGGACGAAGTAGGTTAATTTCGATATTTGATGCAGTCCCCGGTCTACCTACCTCGCAATGTAGACGATTCGTAAATGTTTGAATATTTCAAACGTGCCTTACAGAAATTACACTATCCCCAAATATCACAGAATTAACTGAATTCCAATGAAATGTTTGCACTCTTTCAAGAAGAAGAAGAAGAATTGAGGAGTGCACATTGACGTAGAGTACATCTTGTTGATCGTGAACAGGAAACAGACATTCGATTTTCTCAGGGATGGCGGGGGTCAACAAGTGATCTTGCCTGTGCCTACAGAGAGAAGGAAGCGTAAATCATTCATCCAGCTACAAATGGCGACACACATCGTTCTTCGAATACATCGCAGAAAGTAAACAAACATAATAATAATAATAATAATAATAATAACGCAAAAGGACCTTTCATGCATCGCACGATACGAAGACCGAGCAGCTGAAGTTCGACCGGACGGATTGGAATATTTTTTAGACAATTCGCAATCCTAAACAGCGTTTGTTTATATTCAGCAAAGCCATACCCACCCATAAGCGTAAGTGATCTGCTTTTCGTTCTAACACAGTTCGAAGTAAACGGAACGTTTTAGAGACTCTAGAAGTGTTTAAATCCAAAATAAATATCTGCATTTTCATTGTCGAGATACACAATTCGTAAGTAAATTCCATATGTAGCCGATAGATTTAGAATAAATACCTCTGCATAGATGTATACGTTTGGAATCGTGGATTTACAAAAAAAAATTATCTGTTATTAATAACAAATATATAACCATATATATATATATATATATATATATATATATAGTCGTGAGGCTCAGGCCGTTGGGTGCCCATACGATCATATAAATGATTGTTTTAACTATTGTTTAATTAACAGTTATCAAACTCTCTCCAATTTGAAATCAACACCCAAGTTGATTCTGTTATGATTGGAAACACTAAATAACATAGATATTGTACTTGGTTTATTGCGAAATCTGGCCTCCATCGTCAGGATTATCGCAGTAGACTTTCTGTCTTACGAATGCTCGGTTTGGTCGCAATATTTCAAGTTGAGTCTCATTAATAATTATTATTGTTGTTGTTGTTGTTGTTGTTCGTGCTCCTTTTTGTCCCTCAGATAACCATCATGAACTCATCGGGTGCTGGTCCCTCGGCAGCTGACAACATATATTTTCCTGGGACAGTTTCGTTACTGCAGGATCTCGATAAGAAGCTGATGGTTCTCCTCCGTGATGGTCGAGTACTTATTGGAATACTAAGATCGATTGACCAATTCGCAAACCTCGTTTTGCACCGAACTATTGAGCGCATTCACGTAGGCAAGAAATATGGCGACATCCCTAGAGGTGCGTACACATCTAGCAGATGAACTTATTCGATCTATAGCACTTCTGCAAATTTACTATCAAAAAAGATGGAAAACAATTAGCTCAGAAGCTAGGGTAGAACGTTTTACTGGTGATTATTGATTGAGCGGCCATCCGTGAGGCTTCAGAACACCGTTAGAGGTTTTACGAGTCTGAAATAAGACTTTTTTCATCATGCATCGACAAGCACTTATCAGACACTTCTGCTAAAGCTCAGCTTAAATTAGCATTTATCAGGATTATTGTCCATGATGTAAATACAATGCTGCCGTGCAAAGCTACGTCAGGCACCTGACTTTAGTTTTTTTTTTTTTTTTTTTTTTCGAATTTTTATACGAGTGCTCGTTCGAGAACATCCCGTGTCCTGATCAACACAACTTACTATCAGTCGAAAACTGAAACTTAAAACGGGAGTCTTAATTTTTACTGTCGATGACGCACCGTAGCAATAGGTAAATTCCCTTTACGTGCAAAATTCTCAGAAAAAGTTAACTCGATGGTTTTTGTTTAGTCTAATACTTGATGTTCTAATGCGTGAAACATCTTACAAAAAATCATAAGTGTTTCCCTTTTCCGGCTGGTTTTACCAATCTGGCGGCTTTTGAAGCGTTCATAACGCTAAACGTTATTTAATGCTTCTAAGATGTATATGGCATTTATTGGGGATACTTGTTGTCTAATGTTGATGCCTTTCGGCAAACGAGGTCTAATAATGGCTATCTGATTCCTGATAATCTAAACACTTGTTTAGCTTTAGCTGTTTCGCTCAATGTAAAGTTTATATTCAATATTATTAAGTTTCTAATATGTTAAGCCATCGATTACATCATATGAATGCTTTTTTGCCAGGTGTGTTTATTGTTCGCGGCGAGAACGTAGTGTTACTGGGCGAATTCGATGAATCTCGGGAATGTATGGCTGGCTTACAAGAAGTTGGTGTCAACGAAATCCTTGAAATCCAACGAGAAGATACCCGCATAAGGCGTGAAACCGAAGATCGACGCACAAGGGCCCTCCGGGAACGTGGCCTTCTTCAGTACTCGCTCGTTGAGTCTGCCCACAATGAAGACTTTTAGGAAGAGAAAAAAAATCGTCTTGATTTAACGACGAATATATTCATTATATTGTTAGCAATTATCATTTGTTAGATTGTGTTTGAAACGCAAATTCATTAAGGACACAATGGCTATTGTCATATAATCGAGTGTTGCAGAGAATCAACGAAACGTGCGTATTTATTTATCCAGCTGCCGGCACGCCTCGACGTGTCAGATCGGCTGTATTTTTTTTGGGTATATTGTTGTAGATGATCAAAGATTGTTGATCTATGCGTTCCAATTAAACAGGCGCCTGTAACATATTGATTACAACACAATCATGAAGCTAGCTACGGATGCTGCTGCTGGTAGAATAGGCCTGTCGCTTGGAGAAACCAAGGAAAGCTTTCATTGTAAAACGGAAAGTTCAAAATAAGGTTTTGTTGGTTGTGGACTTGGGCGAATAAAGTAAGTGACAATTTGGTGCGATGACAATGTTTGTGAGAGCAAGTTCTATACCACATATAAAACTGTGGTGACAACGATGATGGTTGTAATGTTCTTCTCATTGAAGATTCGTAGTTATTTTTTAATGTAAACAAATGACCGCGTACATGCGACGTAATACAACAGCTACGATGTACATACAACTATAAATGACATTAGTTTCACTTACACATAAATAATAAGCGGAAACTAAATCAACTATAAAAGGCAATGAAATAAATAAAAAAAAAAAAAAAAAAAAAAATTAACATAAAAGGCATTGAGCAATAATGAGACGGGAAGATATTCGTGTATTATAGCCAGTATGGGCGCAAATGGAGCGGTAGGCATTTTTGAAAGACTACCCAAGAGTAGTATTCTGTAAAGAAGGAAAAAGCATTTTCCTATCTGATAAGGCATCCCTGGAAAATAGCGATACTCTGACATGTCTATTTTAGCAAAAACGAGCCTTTATCGCGAGCCAATAGTTATATCTGACCGTTATTATTTTCAAAAGTTACTATTCTTTTGAATCGGTAGTTTAACTGCTAACTTTTTTTTTTTTTTTTTTTTTTATTATCTTTAAACCCATTTCAACTATGAGCACGATAAGTTTCCTCAATGCATTCTCAAGAAAAAAAAAACATAGATCTTTAACTTGAACATTTTGTAAATCCTGTACGTCCTTTTAGGGGCCGATGGGAGCAACGCGTTTATGACAGTGTAGTGAAAACGTTTTTTCTGTTGCAGCGGCAATAGGCCATGATAACGATAAAGTTATTTGAAATACTACATAGTGGCAACAATCATATATTGCTACAGCGAAAGTAAAACTTCCTTCATTCTCGTCATCCTTTGATCGCAATGTTGTTTATAACAATTATTGCAAGAGGGTGTTCCGAATCGTAAATACGAAGCAATTCAGTGAACGTTTTCGGCATACTTTCAAGTAACTTAAATTTTATCACAAATGCAGCAAAGTTTTCTGAACTATTTAAAGCTTAACTTATACTCTAAAATGACTATCCAGCGCTGAGAACGTCCTTTAAAACAACCTAGTTTCATCGTGTTTCGTCTTCATTTCGCATTTTTAATCCAAGACTGTAAGCCATGTATGTGTAGACGGCTAGTGTTTCTTTTAGTTGTCAACGAGACATGATTGGGTGGCGCGGTGACTAAAAAATTGCAAAAATAATAATGGGCCCATAGTCACTCTGCCGCGTTTGAATAGTTGGTCGTCTGGCCCCAGCTCCTCTTAGCATAATAATACAAGCAGTAATTTAGCAATAATTTTGCTTGAAAAAACTGGAAATTAATTGAGCGGTAAGAGTCGCGATCTTAAAAGCGAAATTGTGCTCCTCTGTCGAGGTCATTTCAATTTATCCATCCAAGCAGACGATAGATGTCATGTTTGACGGGTCCAAAAACCTACTGGGCCAAAATTATTTTGTAAAACTTGTTTCATTCCGCTTTCAAATGCTGAACACCTTCTTCTAACTAACGCAATTTAGCCAAAATAAAGAAAATCGTTTTGGCATCAAGCTGAGTGTATTTCGATTTATAGCACTGAATGGATATGAAAAATCAAATGCATTTAAGGATTATTTATTTTTGGACACAACGAGGCTTAAGTCTGAGCCCGAAAAACGGCGATTGCCAATTAGGTTACTACCACATCATTTCTAAGAGTACCCTCTTTATAGTTTACCGAAACACGCCTCTCAACTCGTAAATCTTCGGGCAAGAAAGTCTCTGGGTTCCCGTATCGATACAACTACCTCCTTGATTTTGAAGCAGAACACACTGTGCTTTGTGTCCACTAAAATACAGGTTTACAGGGAAAGCAAAAGCAAATTCACAGCAGGAACATGGAAAGGACACGATCGATATCTCGAATTTTTAATATCTTCTGTAAATGTAACGGTGTCATTTGTTGTCTTCTAACTTCTGAAAATTATCCGCTATTAAATCCGGATTAGCGACAAGTCAACATCTGGGCCACTTGATCAAGAGGTTGTATCCAAACGGCGTTTTAGTTTTCATCAAAGTATTTTACAATGCTTCCGCACGACCTCAAGTTGTCTCTCATTGTATATATTGGTAAACCTTTGGCACTGTTATATAAACTAACCCAGTAATAGCAGGTGTTGAAATCTGGGTGCGCGATTATAATGATTTCCTAATCGATTTAAAATGCTGAACTCAGGCGAACATGCATGCGAGTGAAATAAACTAATTACATCGGCAGCCTTCATTTTAAGTTTGTGAAAAGTACTTCGAATCATGTCCTACTACACACGTAATAATCGACTAAGGGTAAAATCTGTAAATATTATAGCTTGTTTACGCTTAATAGACAAGCAGCAGTCAATAGGTAGGGTTAAAAAGGTATAATAATGTTGTGCAGATAGGAAGGTCCATAATGGTGGCGGGTGCTAGATAGTATGTGACAAGATGGATGACAACAACGTAAGTCACAAATGAGAGAGTTCCATTGAAATTACTTGAGAATGGTATGTCTGGCGATGGTAGTGCTGGTTCTGTGTCCACCGCAGGTATGGTAACCTGCGACCGAGGCTCGTTAAGCTTCATTCGAACATGACACGACCATGACAGAGCGACTAGAATACACTTGCTCACCCATTCACTCACCCAGTTGGTCGACGTCCAGTTTCGTTCATAGCTTCGCTGTTGGTTCTCTCTCTCTGACCTATCCATTCTTTTTAAACCTCAGGGCCTTCCTCGTCAGTCCTGGCGCAGTGGTGGGGAGGTTATGCCCGCCCCGTCCCCTCATCGAGAGCTGCACTTCTTCGACTCACAGCGGTGACTGCCCGACGCAGTTTGAGCATGAGTCCGACGATGGGCGCAGGGGGCATTTAGGCGTATAGCTTGTACGTGCGTGTGTGTGTATATCGGTGTGTGTTTTTATGTGTGGCACAATAACGGACCGTCGCGGTGGCGGCTGCCGGAGAAGGTGGTCTGTTCGTGACATGATCCCCAAGTAGAGCCCTTAGAGTGCTGCCCCCAGCACAGTCAGCTCTCCAATCAGCCATTCAGGGAGATGTTGGCGGTAGCGTTCCACTCTTGTACGACCGGTCGTCTGGTCGGTCAAGCCAACCCGACCCCCAAGCGCCTTTTACTGGGAGCCTCCTTTACATCTAGCCCCTAAACGAATTCGCGTACATTGCTTAGAGTCGTCCTCTCCCAGTGATTCGATCGGCACAGCTCCCACTACACAGGCGCGCACAGTCACCTGTCCTAGCTGTTCCCACTGTCCCGGCAAACTAACTGCCCTTCCGGCGGAGGCTATTTGAGCTATTTATTAGTTCCAGGGCGGCCGTAAACTTTGTCTCGCTGATGCTAGATTTGGCCTGTATGTGTGCCTTGAAATCGATTGGCGAAACGAGGCTTGAACGCTAACAACGAACTAAAAGAAGGAACGAGGCTTTCCCATTCTGAGCCAAATTGTTATAAAAACAGTGGAAACGGCAATAGTATCAGCGGCAGTATTTAATTTCCATTAACACAGGTGACCAAATAACATATGTCTAATAACAAGCGCCTAGCAACATATGCCCAACTAGAAATTTCTATGGCAAAAACAACAGCGAGTTAATAATGGGCACAAACATAAGTAGGTTAGGACTTGACTGTTTCATTCGCCTTAGTATGCCATATACAGAGAGCTTTGTGTTCATGGCGTACAAATATAATAGTCATGAAAATACTGTTTGGCAAGCTAAATTTCTTGTTTACGGAAGTTGTACACGGTGCGCATCATTGTATAATAAGAAGACGGACCGATCTTTTCTTCCAGGAGTCCAAAGCAAACGTAGTCTATTGTTTCTATCCGAGTGATAGCTTTGGTAAATAGAATATTATTTGGCCAAGAGATTTAATCACGCATTGCTTTGTAGTAGACAAAGCGACTGAGATGTAGGGATGCTAACCAAAATCGTGCGATCATTTGTTTGACAGGCGGATAATCCTGGTGACTTAAAATCTTCTGTTAGGTAGATGACGTTATCGCCATCTTGAGGTAATCTTGTTAATGGAATGTTATTAAATTACTCATTGTTTATGAATCTCTGTGGCGTAGTTCGGCGGAATGAATAAACAAGAATTTTCTATTCAGCACGAAAAACTAGAGTAAATAAGTATGAACAAGATATTATTGCAGAGTTTCCACCAAACGTCGCATATAAGAAAAATATCAAACGACAGATTTATAATGAACATTGTTTTTCCAAATAGTCGTTTTGTAGGCTACAAAACTAAAGGCCGTAGCAGGTATACAACTGCCATTAGTCGAATATGAGAAGTGTATGTCGACGTCGTTGCAAGATCCAATCGAAACATTTAGAAAGTACCTCCAGAATAGGTGTTCTACATCATCGTAACGATAAGGGGCAGCAACTACGCTTATTATCGAACATGTTTGTCCACAGATCAAAATTGCCCCCCAAAGTGTTCGAGTCTTTACTATCGCGGTCGTTGTTAGTGTTATCGTTGGCTCAGCATTTTTCCCATCGGGTACAACTGGAAACAGGATGACGACGCCGATGTTGATAAAAGTCTTTATTTTCATTGAGGAGCTGCTCGTTAGTAGCTACAGCAGACTTTCATCACTTTCAAAGTTGAGTTCCTTATAGAGTATCGTCCTTTCGAACGAGTATCCATCCATTAGACTGTTGCACGGTCTTCGACTTTTGTCTTTTGCCCTTTGCTATCTTCGGAGTTCTTTCTCCAATTCTCTCGGCTGGCACTTCACTCAGCGGAGGCACCATGGAAAGTATGTACGACTGTAAGCCACCACTAATTTCCTTCGATCTTCCTTTCGGGGCTAGCCTTTGAGGTTCTGTGCTGGAGTTCCGAGGTCTAAGGTGGAGAAGTTAGGCCGCGAAAGATCAGAAAGAGAGAGATGGGTTAGCGCATGGGTCGAACTGAAGGGAATTCCAGGAGCCGTCTGACACTCTGCTGGTTATCCCAGCGGCCGGAACAGCTTCTACTAATGTACGGGGGACCTACTACTTCGTGTGTGTGTCAAATCTAGTAGTTAAACTAACGAGTACGATGAAAAGACGACTAGCAAAGCTATCCTCTTGGTTCTTGCAAGCTAGTCCGACTCGACTTCGCGAACTAGTGCTGCTTCTATCGACCTTCCCGGACTGCCTCAGCAATTGTATCTTCCTGTTCGATACGTATATACACACACGTTAGATGTACAGATAGTTGTATCCTTTTACCCTACCTTTTCTTTTCCGTTAACTAGCTCTTCAATTTACATGATGATTCTACCACATAAAGAAGTACTCCGTATGGAGGGGGCGATCTGATCGTCCCTACATCTTCCAGAGAGCATTGCTTGGAACGATTGTTGACAAATTTGGAGAATGTAAAAAATAGATTGGTTATGTAAACACCAATTAACTGTTTCTGGTAGAAATCTAATAAACTTAAAGTGTGATTAATTTTAATTTATAACACATGTAGCCCTGGTAAGTAATGCGTAAGGCAAGAAAGTCATACATATATATACAAAGATAGATACTAAGGCTTCCGGGAGATGCTAAGTGATGTAAGTCAGCAAATCAAAGCTTATGTAAATACCGTACTTTAAATGATCTCGTAGCGAAGCTATAAGAATACCATTTAGAAAACTTCGTAAACAATGTTCACTTATACTGCTTGTCTCACATATATCAGCATATAAAGCTGACAAAGCTAAACACAATGCGCAGTAGCTTTCCCTGTATAAACCTCATAAGCGACAGTTATTGAGCTATTGAACTACTCAGCCTTAGCTGGATTTGTCAAAACACCATTTTGGCAGGTATGTCTTCCTGCCCGAGGCGGTAAGCTCGACACCCTCCAGATAAAATGGGATCCACTTCTCTTCTGACCAATGCCCGGGAGCTGACCGAAAAAGCTTAGAGCAGCACATGGATTGCTCTCTGCTTTTTGCTAGGTTTCTGGCACCGTGCCTTGTCTGTATCCGCTATATGACATTCGTTCCTAAGGTGATTTTGGCACGTCGAAGTGGCCTTTAGCTCATTGCCCTTTCGGGCGGCTGTAATAGAAGCGCGAAGTAAAATAAGCACCTGACTCTGAAACGAGAAGAGTTCGGCTTCCACATCCTCCCCATGGCATACCGTGTATGTATGTTTATATATATACATTGCATTTTAAATTGTTCTTTGCTTGGGCACTGTCTTAACACTTTATAGAGCGAAGAAAACTTCCAGTGAACGTATCCGAGTCGACTTGAGCCGTCTCTCCTGTCTCAGATATTGAAGTTTGATAGTTGCGCTTTTTACCGTCCGCCATTTTGCGAATGTTACATTGCTTATTCAAAGAGATGAATGACGGATATGCTTTTTTTTTCTCTGCTGATTATTAGATTCAGAAAAATGAAGTAGGTAGACGTTTGTTTGCACATCTAATAACCGATAATTTCCTCTTGCTGTGCAATATATTTCGTATGCATAACGAGAGTTTTTCTCTGATACATCTTTCTTATTCAAATGGCTATAAGTTTGATTAAATGGGAACGCTCGAACCAGCTGACTTTGGGCGAAAGCGCGTCCTTATAAAGAGGGATGTTAAAATCAGAACGAATTGTCGCAATCTACCGACATTTATTTGTACAGATAAACGTCCTATTTCACTTTTTTCTTTACTCGTTCTAATAGATGTTCTCCGAGTTGGTTGCCTGGTGAATATCAGACTGACAATGAACATCTCTACTTTATGCCAGTCGCGCGAAGCGGCAACAGCACACCTATAGAAGTACTAAAAGAGGTATTACGTTTTTGTGAAGACGTTCTCGTTATGTCAATCGGCTCGTTCTCGCTCTAATTCGGGCAAATATATGACTATGTATCAAATGACCCATCATATAGTGCAGCTGCACACATCAAGCCTTGATTATTCTTGAATTCGTCATTGATCAAATCATTATATGATGTTATTGTAGTGTAAAAAATATCCGGATACGAAGCTTGATCGAACTGATAGCGCCTAGAACTCAGTAACTAGGTGTAAGATTGTGTACTGGGTAGGCCGAGTTATATAAGGCCAAGAACATCTCTGACGACACACGAGGTTTTGTGTTACGGTAGCAGTGAAGGTGCCTATTTAAGCAATGTTGATAATGGACAAATGAATTATAGTTACTAACCTAGATATAGGTTTACATGTTGCTATGATACGGATCTGCCGGAGTTCCTAATGGCTAGTGACATGCACGGTGACATGCAAGATGTTCGAGTAAACAGCGTCGCGACAAATCGTCGCTCCATCTCTATTCATAAATATATGTCACTCTTCACACGAACACATCAATGTTGGTACACGTAGGCCCCATTCGTTCCTTTCAAACATACTACCTCAAAATCAGGACAAGACGAAATCGGGCCGCCTGTTGTTCTCTGTCGGTTGTTGATCGCTCTGTATTCGGTAGAGGATGATTGCTACGGATCATCTTCTTCGCATCTTCTCGAGCCAAATCGCTCGGGCGGTCATTGTCTCAGTGGCCGGTCGTCGCCTCAATGTCTGCACTTAAGTGGCTTAGATAGTTCTCCGCGACTCCATCAAGCTGACCGCTGTATGAGCTCTCTGTCCAGCGTGCGAGACTGATGCTACGGTTGATCGAGGCTTAAAGCAGTTCAGACGACGACGACCTACTAAAGTTTCTCGCAGCGCAATAACCTGTATTACTGCAACAGCCAGAACAATTGCTGCTACTTCAGGGGTGAAGCGGGGAGGGGGGTCAGAAAGGGCGAGAGAGACCAAATGATAAAGAGAACGTGTTTTGAGGTTCAGAGACTGGCTCGGACAAGAAATCGTCTGCAGTGTCCTTAGGACTGACTGGAAAGGGTGGAGCAACAATAATGAGATCAGGTTACGTTGCTTTCTAGCAGACTGCAACTAAATCCATGGCGAGACATCTACGCCCAAAAGTAAATGACAGGGTTATGCGCTACTTCAACCGCGGACCACGCTCACGTCCTGCCTCTCACTACGTTAACGTACTCACTGAGCAAAATCGAAGCGAAAAAGAGCCGGATATCTTTTGCATCTCACCCCTATAATGCGTTTGCACCGTCGCACCTAACCCCCTACTTGCGACTCCTGACTCTCCTCGCCACCGGGTTATATAAAGACAGGTGACCTCTGCTTTTAGCGGTGCATTAATATCATTATTGTTATTATTACTATTAGGGTCGAAATCTATTTAAGCAGCAGCTTTAGGAACGACAGCAGCATCGGCGTGTAGAATAGGAGTGGTAGACTCAATAACAAACGGAATGCTACTTCTTTCTAATGGGGTTGGTTTCGGAAGGGCCAGGTTTAAGTGGCAACTTTAGACGATTCTCCTAATAGACACACGTACGCACACTGGCATGCGAAAAGGAACACAGTGATCGTTTATGATAAATTATCGATGTTTAAACGAGTTCGTATTAGGGTTGTTAGCAGTTGCAATCAAACGCTGACCTGGACTGTAATAGCCCCTGACGGATAGAACTCATCGGTAGGAAGCTTCAATAAGCGGTGAAGATGTACTCATTAGGACCGGCTGTCCGAGACGTACGCTGAGGATGATGCAGGTCTACGCGACTAAACGAAACAGAGTCTTTTAGTCGCATTGTGCCAGGGTCGCCGGTCCGCTTTGACTGCCCTACATAATGAAATACTTTCCAGCAGAGATAGATGCACAGATTGCCCCTGAAGTGTATTTTTGATATAGTTTATCACAGTTATTTTACTTTTGTTACAGACAATCTATTTATCCGGACCTAGTTGGCGATGCTATACAGTAACAACGTATTATTTTTGTTGCTCAGTCAGCCATTACCAACGAGACACACTTTTTGGCGCAAGCGTAGCCGTACTTGTATCAGAAATGCAGGTGTAGAAGCTTTACAATTGACTTAGAAAAATTCTAAGCATATAAATCTACTTACATTCACATGATGTAGACTTACATTCCTTTACAATTTTAGGTCACCTTGATGGGTAATGCTATAACAAGTAGCATTAGCGCGTCGATCTGAAGATTCTAGTTCTCGATTGGCGTGCTTGCCTCTCAAAGGTTTCTATAAGATAATTATACTATAGCGTTTGTACCCATCTGAAGAACTGATTGTTGAGGTTGCAGGCCTGTAACTAGTTCTCGTTGATAATGACGTGGTTAGAATACGACATCAATTATACCAATTTTGTGCGATCTGGTCTGTCGAAAATTTCTGAATTGGGCTCCTAGTCGCTCAGTTTCCTATGTGGTACGTTCTTCGTACACCCTGTGATAGTTGTATAATTTCGTTAAGAGAGTACTTATGCGACACATTTCAGACATGTCACAATGTTTATGTGCTTTCTCCTTATGAATAGACCGAACTCTAGATAGGTGCAATAATAAAGTGCACGAATTCTGTATTTCTATTAGTCCAAATCAGATAAATCAGCCACTTCTCCATTTTTAATTCCCTCCTTTCGCTGGGTCTCAGACTGGTCCTCTGCCTGTTCCCTTCCGCCTTCAGGCTTTCCCACAGAAGCTTCATGCGTATAAACGTTATTGACTGCACTGCGATGAGTCTTGAATGTCATTTGACGCGCACACAAATAGAGAGACAAACACATAGAGAATGACGGGGTAGACTAACAACAAATCAGCCTGACCCAACGAAGTCCACTATAGAGAACAACAACCTATGCACATAGACACTTACAGCTTATTGGCGATAAAGTCTACTGGCTGTGACCAGCAGCAACTTCGTAATAGGAGCGGGAACGCCGGCATCTCACATAGCTTGCAATCACATACACACACCCAGGCCCGCATAGGCGCACCTTGCTGCACACATCAAAGCACACAAAATGTAAGACATACTAGAAAATGGGTTAAGTGGGAGAAGGATCTTGGCTATTTACATATTTACAATAAACAGGAGGAAAGCCGGTTTTGGCAGCCTACAGACTTGACTCGTACTGAGTCGTCGTCGTCATGCCTAATCGAGTTTCATGCACTCTCTTCAATCGTTCACCTACCATCCAATAGCGAAGGACCCACCGTCATGGGGGCCGTCGCTAGTCTAGAATTCAGCTTCGCGAAAATCTCTCATCCTGCTAACTGTCTTTAACATCATCATATTCCGTCTGATGCTTTCAAATGAGGAGCTCACTGCACGTACTGGACCTATGGACCTCAAAGTACAAGCCACTTAAAGGTCCGCACGATTGACTTTGCTTGTTCGTGAGGCAGCTCATGCGGTAGGTCGACTTCTGTGCAGCAACTCAAATTCGTATCCCGTACCGTCGTCGTCATATGGCTCGTCTTCGAAGAAGGTTCAGTCAATATTATTTTCACAATAAGTCGAGCCCATTGAGTCAAGTCAGTCGAGTAGTCGCGTATGCTAATCAGGGAGAAGCCGTGTGCGTCCTATTTTCTATTTCATTAGCCATTTTTAAAAGATTTTCTTTAGATAATTTAAGCACGAAACCTCCCTCTCTCTTTAGAGAGAGAGAGAGAGAGACTAAATCCTCTCCACCTGTTCGAGTTGTACTTTTGACGATCTCCATTACATTACGGTGTGGAGCAAGAACGGCTTTGAGTAAACAATTGTTCGGATAGGGGCATGAATTAGTAAAGTGATAAGACCTCTGGCTATGTTCTGTTGAAACATATAGGGAGTCAATCTCCAAAGGACTCCAGTAAAAGTATATCACCTCTTTTTTAACATAATACGAAATACTATTTAATAGGCATTGGGCATTTTTGCGTTTGTAAATAAACTATGATTCGGAATAAGTAGTACACTTTACGTTCAGCGAAGTTACGTGTAATTTTTTATACAATAGCTGTTGCATATTTCTGCATAAATTCGAATTCAATTGCCATTTAATATTGATAGACCAAGAAATTAATGTTTTATAATGATCTAAGCGGCCACATTCAATGTTCCTGGTCGATGATCAGCGTGTTTCGCCCCTTGTGCACAATTTGCCTTAATTGCCCTATTCCTATGGAACGTACTTGCCTAAATCTGTAATTACTTTTATAGATTGATGGTAAGGTTTACCTGTAAAAAAATGTTGCATCTTCTCGCTGAGTGAGCTGAATGGGTGGGTGTCTGTCGTTTGGCCAATACTACAACGATAGTTTCTAAATTGTTTCAGAATTAACAGGATTGAGATAGGTAATTGTTCTTTTTCGTAGAGGGAATGTAATTGTATTGGTTGTATTGGTCATTCTAATAGAAATGTTAAGCAACGTCTTTTTTTTACCTTTGTTCTAGCGGATCCAGCTTTTGATAACCCTTCAATACGGATAACGTAAAGGATGTACCTCGTCTATATTTTACATTTGTTTCTTGTATGTTGGACGAACATATATAGGCACTCGATTAAATTGTTATAAACAAATTGAATCAGGTGCTTTCGTTTCGTTTAACTGTGCCGCTATCGTCTTCAACACTCACCGATATATGCCTCCATGTTTGGCCATATCCTCTTTTACGGAAATGTGGACTGAGTGCTCACCCTCGAATTCCATGCTTGACGTAGCAATCTCAGCCCAAAATGATTGTAGCTAGTTTTTGGCCAATCTTGGAGACCGCGAAAAGAACGAGTCGATACCCCGATGTTTGATGTCTGTCTGTGATATAACATAATCTCTTTGATAGCAGCGACAATAGCGTCAGCATTAACCATCCAAATATAACACTGGTTTAATTACGTCGTTTGGATGCATCGAGTCCTTTATGTACCGCCAGGTCTTCCGCATTGTTGGCCGTTTGCGTTGTTAATGTAGACACTCATGGAATCCGGCAGATAGTTGCTAATCGTGGCTCAATCAAGAGGTCCTGCTGGCCGTACGCGCAGCACACAGATCTCTCTTTAGTATAAGACTTTGATGAAAAGAGGCCCTCACTCTATTATACTTCGGGACGCATCACCGAAGATGCATATGCCACTAGTGCAGTTAGTATGAAGACTCCTATGTATGTATAACTCCTTCGAAAGCGGGTAATATGTTAACTACTTACAGGCTATGACGAGACCTTTTTGATAAGCAGACGGATAGAGCCGAGTCTCTCAGCTGTATCCATGATGTGACGTCAATTATTAGCCGTCGTTGCTTGTCTCTATGAACTTTTGCCTAGGTTTGAATACGTTCGTCTCTCCCGCGCTAGCCCAAATCGCATGTTAGTTTATCATTCCACACGGCGGTACAGTGTCAGGCGCTTCGTGCCAAGTTATTACATGCAGCTAACATGCGCCTTTAGCTCCCGCTAGGCAACTCCGTAATCTGGCAAAGATCTATGAGGTCCATCTCCGCCAGCTAAAATGGAAGAGCACCGATCGCGACGGCAAGAAATTTGAACTTACCGGCTGGCTGGATTCGGTTGCCCTCGTGGGCTTGTAGCATAACAACGTTCTTAATGAATGTAGTTATGTGTCTCGATGCGTATTCTATCTCGCTTTGGGTGCATGTGCTCGATGTTAGACACAACGAGTTTGACATAGCGAGTGGCAAGATGGATTCTCTGTCTAGATGGCTAGAGTCAAAGGCCTTCACTGGGAGCCGAAGGCGAGAGTGAAACAAAAAAAAGCCGAGCAAAAACGAAAGCACTGAAAATTTCTACACAGGATCTACAAACCCATTTGCTAGCGACCCAGCTATGTACACGTATGTGCTCGAATGGAGACGTGCGCACATCGTTTGCCGAACTGGGCTGGGTTGGCTAAGCGCCTGAGCTGTAAGTGTCATGTTTCGTGTGAATCCCCCTTTACATCGTACAAGCAGCAGCCGAAAGCGCACAAAACGATAGAAGAAGGCAGGCGTCAGGGAACAACAAAGAGGGACAAAACAGGACGAGCGTCTGAAAGGAGCTGTCCTTCTGGATGTGTAAGAATAGCAGCACTTCTGTATACAATAAGGCAGTTCATATACTAGCACTATCTCTTACGACTAAACCTCTGTGACAAGCTTAGCAAAACGACACAGGCGAGTGCTACTGCTTTGTACGAAACTAATTGTCACTCAGCAGAAATCGCTACGAGCCCTTTCTCTAGTGTTTAAGCGAATATCCCAATTAGTCAAGGGCTGTTCGTCGGGAAGGGATAGATGTCTTCGAGACAGCCCACTAGAGAAGATAATTAATAGTAAAGAAAAAGAAAGCTTAAGGACTGTTGGTGTTTCCGCGTTTTAGGGTAAATGCACAGAAAAAGCTTGTTTTTTTTTATGCGCCAAAATAAAACAATGAATTAAAAGCAGAGTACCAACCAGGGCGTTCGACAACCAATGAAAACTAAGCAACAAATTACTAAATTGGCTTCTTTTTTCAAGTAACAATTAACTGATCGTAATTTATCAATCATGCTCGTGCAGGCAAAATCAGCTGAACGGTAAGGACCGTTTCGAGCTGTCTGTGCACGGTAGGCCACCGCTCGTCGTTTTGCTGTTTGACGCCACATGTCCCCTTACGCGTATCTGAGTGAATGAGTCAGTCAGTCAGTCAATCCATGGCACTATTCAGACTAAAAACAGTTTATCCATGCAAGTATGTATATCCGTCCATCATTGGCTTGCTTTCATCGCTCAAGCAAGTTACACGGCTGCTCCTGATTTCGGATATCCTCTCGAAGGGGTTTCAAGCGATTAAGCATATGCTCGAATAGAAATAAGATGGAGCAGCTCAATCAGTCGTAGAAATAGTGGTTCGTACTATCTTCTGTTCATGTTCATGCTCACACATGAATGGACTCGTAGTTCGCCGCGAGGAGCGCGGATTACCTTCATTTCGCCCCCATTTAGCCGCCACAATCACCGTCGACTTTCCTACTATTTAACACGCTTCGCATGCGCTATTGAACAGATTGAGAGGCTACAAACGAATAAACAGTTTGTTATTGTTGTCACACGATGTATTTATCAGTAGCAGTTGTAGAATTTCTGTGGTAGTAATGGAAATGGTAATACGAAGCGGTATGACTAGCTGGCATTTCTTTTTGAAGAAAGGTCGGCCATATTTGAGTTTTCCTACAGAGAACAGTAAAAGGCTATGATTGGACGTCAGCTTATTGTCACCACAGATCGAGTCATCGACTAGGACCAGATTTACTGCTTTCTTAATATATCTATACATAACGAACCAGCTAATAGCTTGTATGTGCGACTTAAATGGGTAGACCCCATCTATTGCTAGCTAGAAGTCGGCTACGCAAAAAGCCACCACCATAGACGGATATCGTAGTTCCAGGATCAACTTGTCTTCTTGCATATATACCCATACGTTTTAGTATATTAAACAATTATCGCCGGTTGTCAATAGTTCCACGGTGACGCATCTGACTTTAGTTAAACTTTGAATGAAATGAATTTCGTTAAAAATGGACAGATTTTAAGGTTAAAAAGTAACGCGTTGCTTTTAGATATCGAGATCTTATACTTCTTGTAAGGTCTGACTTACAGAGTAACCCATATGTTCCATACCATCTCTTCGTAGATAAGCGCATATGTTTCACGCTCGGTGATGTCAAACACAATATTGAACGTGAACATTTTTACTGGAAGAAGACGTAGCAGCCAAAGCAAGCTGACACTTAAAGAAGAGGTAGACTAGGAGACACTAGAATTTATCCTACTGCAGGAAGTAAAAACTGTCTGCTCCCTAATCCCGTATTTTATGACAAGGGCGAAACGTTTCATTACAAAGTATATCAATAAATAAATTAAAATATATATATTTCTGAAGATATAGCTGTTTAAATAATCAACCCTATGGGAGAAAAGCAAGGCATTTCAATAATGGTTTCTAAAAAGTATAACACCTCATCATACCTTGTGTCCGTTGATTCACAGAACCAATACTACCAGACGATACTGTTTTTGATGGTTCTAAGCCATGTGGAACTATCAACTATTGCATATTCTCTGATCCCGTCTATATCCCTATCAAATTTAGTGACGATCTCGTCCCCATGTAGCGGCTGCATGCAACGCATAATATTATTGTACACTATTCCGGATTGCCTAACGACTCATGTCTGCTCAAGCGGTAGAGCAAGGCGAACAGCTCGCTGCCGATGGCTGGAGATCAACATGAAATCTATACCTTCGATTTCCTGTTCGTCATTCTTCGTCGTATGCGATGCCTCAGTGCTTATGTCTCAACTATCTAGTAGCCGATCATACTATCCGAGCAACGTGCTGAATTTGGCCGTCTTCGACGCTTCGTGGGCCAGCTAATCCTCTACCAACAGCCTCGCAACATTCTACCAGCGCTTAGTTCAAGTCCTCTTTGAAGAGTCGTCCGCAAACCTTCCTCTGACGAGTGCCTGTAGACCAGGTATTCATCAGGGCTCGCAAACTTCTGCTGATAATATCACCTAACCCCGTAAAACTAACAACTGTTTTGCAGTGTATGTACTATACGGCAGTTCTGTATATATGCGTCATTGTTGCTGCGCAGGCTACATTGAGGTTTATTTTTAATCCACGAATGTCTACTTACCGTCGACAGAAGGTCGTAGAAGATACACGCAGGTCTATTAGACGTCGACCTAAGACCATTTCAAATGACGAATGTCGTCCTGAAGGTGACTCAGATCCGTAGGGACAGCGGGCGAATAAAGACTAGACAATTCCTGTGAATAGAAAAAGTCATCGATTTGTATGATGTAGAAAAACGGTCCATGCATCGCTCGTTTGCAAAAAGTGCAAATTATAAAAAAGAAAGCAGTCATTATAACTGTGAGCCAAATTGTGCAGCAGATGTTAATAGCGCTACTTGAATCAGTGGCCTCGAGAGCGTGTCCTATGAAAAGTGCTAATCCTTATAATACGAAGCCACGGTTTTTCTCATGGGACTGTCCTGCTGACGCGGCTACACTGAAATTAGCTTGTTCTCATTGACTACGGTTGAGCGCTGCGTATAATCATATGTAATTCTATTGCAATGGGGAAGTGCAGCGAACGAACAGAGATCTGAGACCACTAACTGGGTCAGCGAGAGTTACTATCGTCACGACTGATCGAAACGAGCTGTTATTGGCCGCATAATATCTCGGGAGGAGTTCAGGGGATTAGATTTCTGTAGCCGCCATATTTTATTTATTGACTGGCTTCATCTTGCGTTCCCCGTATGCGCTGACATAGGTCGCAGGTCATTTACACTAAACTAGTCCTATTTATGTTAAAAATTGTCTCGTTGGGTATTTACGCAATAACTAGACAAGGAAAACGATGCGTTATAAAGGTATATTGAGGTATATGTCTTTTTAAACAAACACTAAGGCTAAATAAACGTTCGATATATTAATTGGGTTGATCAAAATACTACGTTTCTCCAGGCCTCATTTAGCTGTTTTCTTTTTGTGTAATAATAGTCGTATAAGATTTCGATGACGACGCCCGACAATACACATAGTTCATTATGTACTATAGAGCATGACACATATATATATATATATATATATGACTGTTCCGTTCGTAGTATGATCGCTCCAAATTTACTTTGAAACAATGCTCCACAATAACGTAAGAAACAAGTCACCTTGTGGACGTTTTTAATTAATTTCCATTTATTCATATAATAGTTTTTGCCTTGTTTGCTACCTCGTTTGGGTGACAGATCCAGTGTTACTCCGGAAGCTCTGTTCCCATATGGTCGCCTCGTTCAGGGTTTGCTAATCCTACACATGGTCCCATAACGTACTTCTTTCTTTCATAAACGTTTCTGTGTGACTAATCCACCTTGATATCTGGTATCCATTTGTATCCGAATTTGCACTTATATACCTACTACTTACGTGTAATCAAATGTAGAGTCATGTTGACTACTATGTTATGCTGCGTTTCGATATCAGCCAATTGGCTGCTGAGCATCGATAGCATCAGATGAACAAGTACATATCTCTCGTCCGCCATACGACACAGAACCGTTATCATTAAATACTGAATACAGTACGACAAGCCGTACGACAGCGCATGACCTCGGTAGGGTTCAACACGTCATGCGACCAAGAACTATGGGGCTCGCGAGCCAACCCATCACCATTACCTTCATCATTATTGCTGCCAGCATCAGCTTTTTAATGGCACCAGCATTAACAGGCAGTAGTTGTGTTAGTTATTATTGCTAGCAACAGTTCCGTGTGGCGGGAATGGCATCGTTGTTGGGAGAGCAGTGTCTCTTTAGCACCAATATATACATGCGGTACGCTACGCAATAGCTGATATGTATGATGCATACTGCACGCACACAACATGGCAAAATGCATTTGCATACTAAACGATGGTCGCGTCGACGGCGGCGCCGGCGAGTTCGCGAACGAGTTCCCGCTGCGCCCAAAATGTTCCGTTTATCTTGGTGCGGCAGCCGGAGCGCTAGCAACAGCGGCCGCAAGCTCATTGTATATTATAGCTATAGATGCGTCTGTCTATTGTGCCCAGGATGGCTCATTCGGAGGAGAGATGGCCAGCTCCCTCGAACCCCGTCGCCACTTCCTTAGTGACGCGACGCCTCAGCCAGCGACGATTCAACGAAAACACATATCGTACTTATGTACCGTATTATAGCTGTTCATGTAGAGATCTGTCCATTGGTCAAACGTGTCAGCAGAAGCTTTGCCTTGCCTTCGTCCCTCTCCCGTCACTCTGCTAATATGGGAGTCGTTCAAAATCACCAGCGCCCCTTGTTACGAAGAGCGGAGGATTCCGAGGCGATGGTACCGGGATAAGCCAATGTGTCTACTCGAGGAGACAGCGACGGTAGTAATAGTAACAATAATAACAGGCGTATTTCAGGACTAAGGACACCGTCAGCCAGAGGTGCCTTGCGATAGGCTAATCAACCAGCCATGTGAACTGTAGCAATACGCAGTGTATGTGACGATGTTGTTAGCATATTCGCGATATCCTACTGCGAGAGACTCTGAGCCTTCAGACGAGTTGCTGCACGACGAGCTGACTTAGTCTGCTAGGATACATTTACATAGAGATACACATGTTACACTTGGATATATATTATATATGTAGCTAATGACGTTTCCCTTGGCGCGCTAATTTTCCGGGTGGCTAAATGATATACAATGGAGAGAGGGGCACTTACCTATAGAACATTCAAACGTATGCAGCACAGAAACATGTGTTCAGTGATGGGAAATATGGAGTTTGAGGGAACCCGCTGATTTGCACGAAGGTCTTCTGCTAAACAATAATCGATGATTTTTGCCGTAAAATCGGCTACAGGTAATCGACGGAATAAACAACTGTCAACAGTGACTGGATATGGTATACAGTGACAAGCTGCTTTTCGAACTGTTATCTAGGGATAGCTTAAAAGAGAAAGACGAAATAAGCCTCACTCTTGAAACCTAATATGGCGGCCTCAACGAAACTCGTAGTCATGTACCGGAATTTCCTAAGTTTGTGAACGGTGCACAGATATTCAATTATATTATAATTAAGACTTTGTCTAGTTTGTAGAACTTGCTAATGTTTTTAAATTAAAAATAATATCACTCACTGAACCAGAGTTCTTCGCCATTATGCACAATGCTGTTTAAGCGTATTTTCACCACCGATGAGCTAATTTATTGCAACAGTCTCAATCGTTAACATTTTCGGAACGCTTTTGTTTAATCCGTAAATAGCTTTAAGTAGTACGCATGCGCGTTAAGCACTATTGGGAGGGGTAACTCCTTTAACTATCGTTCAAATCCTCTATATGTAAAAAAATTCTAGTAGAATTAAATTGTTGGTCAATAGAAGACGAACAGTCAAAAAAATAAGGGTTTAAAACGGCCAGAAAGCTTAAAGCATGCAAAAGGCTTAAAAAGACTAATTGTCGCAGCTTATCTAAACAAGATTGACAATTGATATCCTGCTTTTTAAAACGACAGTTAATTTCCGCATGAAAAACCTCGGCATTTTAAAAATGACTTTTCGGCATATTCCATTGAACTTCCTGAGCTTATTTAATATTTTCCGGTTCGTCTTACACAAGGGTTCCTTCTTCTTCTCTACTTCTGGAAGGCGGCAAGAAAATCAGACTGTAGGCAGTTAATTCCCAGCCAAAGAGGACATTTTTTTTTAACTTTTGATATAGATTTGTCTAGCACGGAATAATTTGGTAATTTCTAATTTTTGCTTAAATTCAGAAAACGATACGTTCATTCTTTTACTATTCTGATATAAAAAAAATTGACTTAGGCGTCGCATATGATCGCGCGCCCGTCATAATGAATAGCTCCGTAAACTTTTTCCCAATTTTAACGCAACTATAATGCAATGAATATATACTACAGTAGTACGAACACGTTGCTATACAACAAATTTTAACATTGAGCACAATGCTATAGGCTTTTTTTTTGTTCCTAGCTGCACGTTTTATTGATCCGCTGGTTTGGTAAGGCAGTAATGGTTTACAGGTGTTTTGCCTATACGGAATGGCAATGTAGCTCTTCGTACCGTAACTTAGGTCACGTCACTGAAAACACGTTTGAATTTAGTTAAAGTGGACATAAGCTCTACGCTGTATATGCCCGTGGGCTATACGCTACCAGTCGTGCTGTTTATGTGCAAACGGATACGCATCTGCAATCCTCGTTTTGATATTTACTTATTTATTTTGGGTTCCCACGTTGTTCCAGCTTTAAAATGCTTCCTTGCAACCTCGTTTACATTAGCATGTGGCGCACAGCTCGGCCTGCATTAACGATATTCTTTTATTGACAGTAAGGATCGTATCAAGCGGACTCTCTGGATAGCCATATACCTTGGCCAGAAATAGGCTTTACGTTCTCGTCTGTGCATTCTCATGCTTTGAAGGCCCAACGGCGCTGGTGTTGTCCATGGAGCGCGCACCACGAAATCGCTCGCTGAGCCACGGCTGCTCCGCTAAAGCGGCCATCCGAGAGCGTACAGAGTACGGCAAGGTCTGCCCTAAACGAACTCGGCACACCAAGCACGACCGATCTCCTGCAACCTCTCCTCCTTTCCCTTACCGATAGCAGGGCGGAGCTCCGGCGTGAGCTCCGCCTCTAGAGGATGCGGAGAATAAAAGCATCAACATCAACTACGTTTGTAGGAAGTCGTGTAGGATCTGTATTGTCAGTTGTAGTGCAGTAGACGCCTTTTGAGCGAGTGTTTCTTTGGTCTCAAATTCGTCCCGAGTGCAAAATTAGGAAAAAAAAGAAGCGTGCTTGTGTATTCTAGCCAGTGTCTCATATTGAGTGCTTCCGGCGAATTCAAAGCAGTGGAAATCATGTCTTGTAAATGAGAGAAGCGAAATCGTTGCATCTGATCATGACCGTTAGAAGCTCTATGTATCGGGAAAAAAAAGCTACACTCTAAACATTATCCGGCCATAACTTACTATTTGTCCTACAAGAATCTATCGGAAAAAGTGCTTCATATCAGTAGTCCATCTTTCGGACTTCATTGTTACCGTAACGTCGTAACCGGACTCAGCGGAGCTCGACTCCATAAGAGATCTTCGATCTGAAAGTTTGGATTTAAGACGCAGGTTACGCGCATATTAGGACTAAGATATATAGCGAAGGACTTAGCATAAATCAACCCATACATCAATTGCAACATACGCATAATAATAGTAACACGCATAAATAGAGGGAAGGCAAACTGCCACATTTTTTGTCGAAGATCTACGGCGGCCGGTGATTCAGGATGAGTGGTCTTGTAGTTACACAAAATCCGCCAAGATTCGCTTTTTATTCCATTGAAGAGTTGTTGAAGAAGACATCTTCAAAGGAGGCTGCACTGGATCGCGACTCTGTGTCACACGGTCAAGAGGTGCTTGATTTTAGCGGCCATAAGAAAGGTGTGTTTTTAACATTTATCGCGCTGTTTTATTACATGATGCCGGTTGAATCGTTGTCGGGGATACCGCACATTGATGTGCTGAGTTAAGAAAAAGTGAGCTACTCGTGTACCCTATTATTGATTTATTTTACCAATTATGTCTTTCAAAGTCATATCATGACTCTTTATCAGCCATATAGATTTCAGGTTAACATAACGTTTCATGCGTTTTATTTACAAATACATTTTCAATTCAAGCAATGAACCGACGCACAGTTTGATAAGGTAATAAATGGCTTACTCATAAGTTTTACCGGCTTCAACGGGTGCAGTTGGTAAGCACCCCTTGAGGGAAAACCATCCCTTTATTGGTGGCAAGCCTATAATATTGCTAAGTGTTCGACAGCTGCCGTCTTGTTAAAGAACGGGCCTGTTAGGTGTCAGGGGCTTTCACTCCCTATTAGCAATACTCTTTCTTTCTAATTGCATCCCAAGCATAAGACCCCACCTAAGGGCTAAGTTAATGATGTTCCCGTAGATAGTTGTGCCTATGGGCTGTGATAAGGGTGCTTGTGGTTTCAAAACCCTATTTAAAATATCAACGGTATTGTAATTATTCTAAAATTGTTATACTCCTTCGTTCTTCATCACCTTTTCTGGAAAACCTATAGTAAATTACTAATTGAAAAGAAATACTGCTTATCTAGCCCGTAATAAGTTTCGCTTATATATATATATATATTTCCTCGATCATTTTATTTGCAAAATGTCGCTAGCAGCAGTAGTAGTAGTAGTATTTGTAGAAAATACGCGAGCTTTAATTAGTCGACGAGCTGAAACTTCGTTTCGAAGACTTTTCGTTTATGTAGCTCCCCTGTTCAGCGCAGCTATAACTCACGGATTACATGCAATGAATGATTTGCTTAATAATCAGCTTTTAAACAATATGGGTATGATAACCCTTCGCATCCGCTTAATCGCCTTTGTAGTGACATAAGCTTTTACCTCCCGCCCCGATCGTTCCAAATTCGTAGCGACGACAGCGTCGGCCCGGTCGTCGTCTTCTTGCTTTGAACTAACGAAAGCCTCGACGGCTCTCATTCCCAACAGAGATTGCCGCTCTGGAAGTACTCCCTTGTTCTATTAAAACGCGACCCACCTTGCCCACGACGACACGAGCATCGTCGAACTTCCTGCAACAGAAACGCCTCCCCCCTGAGCTCGCTACAGCCTAGCTTACAGCCCTTTTTCGCTACGTAGACATGTACGGCCTAGCGATGGCAGTGCTACCGTATGACTTTATGCTTTCGTGACGGACGGTCTCTAGCCAACCAGTTACCTTCGCCTGCAATGGGGGCTGGTTTACGGCAGCCCTTCTGCAAAGTCCAATTAATTGCGCTTGGTTTTTTTTAGCACACAGCTGTACAATAGTGAGAC
Organism: Varroa jacobsoni; assembly: GCF_002532875.2. Lineage (NCBI taxonomy): Eukaryota > Metazoa > Arthropoda > Arachnida > Mesostigmata > Varroidae > Varroa > Varroa jacobsoni. The sequence continues at coordinate 515,505 of NW_019214031.1, forward strand.
TAACGTAGTTAGACAGTTCGCTTGATGTGCACCGGCCTAATTAGTAGGCGTACGGAACCAGGAACAGGGCGTAGGGTAAAACAGTCTCTACCAGTAGTTTTCCATGGTGTTCTACCATTTCATGTAGAAGTCAGGCAACTGGTAAAATTTGTGGGCGCAAAGAGGGTCGGTGTGACTTATACTATTCCCGTTATTTATGTTTTTGGCCGAATCAGATAAACAAAAATTAGTATTAGAGGTTAGCATTATGGCTGGAAAAAAAACGTAACGTCGCTCCGCTTCGGAATGTTTCTCAGAGCGAAAGATTTTCCTTTGCCCAATTTATTTAGACGGCTATGAATTTATACAGTTGTATCAGAAATAAATGAGTATTCCTTTAGAGTAGTAGGTGGGTGTGCGTACATTAACGTTACACTACATAGCAATAAATCCCCGTTTCGGAACGACGAAATTTAATTGATTGTGTCAATTTAATTGACAGTGTCGCAAAAACCAAGGGCGATTTTTTTCATTTAAAACATTTCTGTACTGAAGACGTCTGTCAAAGACTATTATTTAAACTAAGCATTTGTCTACAATGACACAGATGAACGTGACACTATGTCCCCCCCTGGTGCGGGCTCCCCCATGACGCGATCTTCGGAAGATGAGCGAAGCTTCATCGATGAGCTTACTAATGACAAACCATCAAGAAAAATACGGCGTAGCCGGACCACATTTACGACATTTCAACTGCACCAATTGGAGAGGGCATTTGAGAAGACGCAGTATCCCGACGTATTTACAAGAGAGGAACTAGCACTCCGGCTTGATCTTAGCGAGGCACGAGTCCAGGTTCGTACTGAATTTATCTGCTTTCAGAATATAATAGTAAAATGATATTTTACTCTTTTTTTCAAAACCTACCCTCTCAATGAATGAATTGCATGTATGTAAAGAGTTAGTAAGTAAAATAGTATATGTTAATTTAGAACAATTTACGAACCAATTACATATATATACACTGAATTTGTTAGAAGTATCATTTCTCGCAGTTTTAGTGGCTGTATTCATTGCAATCATTCACTGCGCATTTTCAAAATGTCCTTTTTTCAACCCGCAAATAACTTTTTAATAGATCGAATGCGGTAAGCAACAGCAGTAGACAGAAGCCTGGTATAGTGTAGCTCATATATGATGTGTACAAAAATTTCAGCAGAACTAAGCGTTGGCATGGTAACAGGCTATAAGTCCTAAAGATACAGAGGCTCAAAGTGAGCAAAGCGACCAAAAGGTGTAAAAATGGGTAAAACCCCCAAAAAAAACTAAACGCTGATGCTCATCTATACGACCCAACTGCGAATTTATATTCTCTTTTAAAAAATGGCGATTGATTTCCCAACAGAAAAGTCTACTGTTTTAATAATGGTATTTGACTCATATTCCCTGGGCCTCGAAATCTAAGCCCTATTGGTAACCTTCCGATTTTCTTCATGGAAATCGTTCTCGGATTATCTAAAAATTGCACGAAAACTGACGATGATGCAAACCGTCGATTTCAAGCCATAACGGAAGTGTTTAATTCTGTCGAGTTTGCTCAGCACAAACAGCTTCAATGATGGTTAATCCCAATTCAAATAGCGAAAACAACGTACCGCTTTCCGTCCTGATAAATTTATTATTTTATTCTAGAGTAGGCTAGTTTTTCTTTAATCGAAAATACCGTACGCCCAAACAAACAGCCCACTGTCCGGAGCGCTATCCTATCCATAGATAGGTGAAGCCATATGGACCGAAACTCACCTAGCGCTATCGTTGAAAACAACTGCTTCTAGAGGAAAAAAATTTCGTATATCCGTCAGATTCATAGACTTTTCTTTATGTGATCAAAATTAACTCGCCACAATTTATTTGTCTTTGAGGCAATATCAATTGAAGACCCTTGTGGTTTTGACCCATACGGCCTCAGCAGGTGGGATCATCTGGGTCAGAGATGGGGTTAGTAGAACACTAATGACTGTTTTGGTCATGCTTTTTACCCAAAAAAGGGCTGCGACTATGGGAAGAGAAGCTGTTAACGTTAAATAACTTGCTGCCAACTTCATTAAACTGAAGTCCGTGAACTACGGTAGTCGTGCATAATTCTGGTATGAATAATTATACATGAATTCTGACCAATAACTCTGAAGTCGTGAGAGTTTCGTCACATGTGATATAACAAACGGCTTGAACTGCGCTGACAGGCATGCACATGTGTACATTTTTGCCGTACTAAATAGAGATCACTTAGCTTTTTGGATCTTTCTACAACATTAGCATTGATAGTATCGGCTCTCTATTTGCTCGAAGCGTAGTGGCTTATACAATCCATCTCCATTCTGGCTTATATAGCTGTCATTGTGATCGTGTGGCATAATTCAATGTAATGATTTTTATAGAACGTAATTTACTTCCAACGTACCTTGGAAAAATGTCACTTTGACATGGGACAGGCAAAATTGTGATAAAGGATAACATGGTTATTTACCTTTTTTATCGTATAATAAAAATTCAGTAGAATGCGAAAAGAACTAATAAAGTGTTTCATGCAGTCCCAGCGTATGAAATTGAGTCATAGAAAAAATCGGGTAATGCGATTAAATAGCGTTAAATCTTTGAGCTGTACACATCTGAAAAATTCTGAAAATTTAATAATATTAACACTTAAAATAGAAATTTCCTTGATAGAAAAAATGTAGTCTATCGAAGGCAAAGGGACCCGTAAGATTTAGTAACGTAGCCACATGCTATCTGCGATGTGTTGAACGCCGTTAGATAATCCCCATCATCGTCATCTTAAGCATCGTCTCTTTTCCTTCAGTTGTATGTGGCCGTTCTACCGGAAAGTCTTTTCGACGCTAAGAGAGCTCGACAGCTTCGTTCTCCCATGACCAGTCTAACTTTTGTTTCCTTATCAGCTTACCAACTACGACGTGCCATGGCCCATCGAAGACGAAAGCAAAGGGGGAGAAGCGAAAGCGTTTCAGGCCATTTTCCGTTAAATGAAGTGTACCTAACACGTCAACTTAATGTCCAACACCTTGAGCGATTTTCTCTCAATTCAGGCTCCTTAAGAGGCATTTTTGCCAGACGCCGGACTTTTTTCCTGCGGCCATGTTCTATTCGCTACCTCCGACGATATCCGCAAAAAACTGACGAATTTATTTCGTTTACAAATGACAACTGCTAAGCGAATAGGTCGGATCTCCAAATTAGGAAGTACCGGCTTCTTAATTGGTGTGAAGCTGAGCCATTTTGGCATTTGAAAGATCTGCCTACATGGGCAGCTCTGCAGGCTGGTACCAGTATAGTTTCTAGCAACCAACTGTCGAGCAAGGTGATACATTGTTGGAAAGTGGAAAATTTGCACATTTTTTCAATCCCTGTTTATTTGGCTTTACAATATGTATAAGTACCTCTAGATAAAAAGAATAAAACGTATCGATTAAAATAAAACACAGTAAATTGGGAGCGTGGTTCATTCAGTTGTCCATTATTGCTAGCCTCGCCAGGTTTTGCTGATTAATATTTGATGCGCGCATCAAAGCAAAAGATGCATTGCAGTTTTTATTGCCCAACTTTGTTATGGTCACTACCAATAGGATACAATTTAAGGGAACTAGGACAGAATGAGGACTTATTTGTATTCGATTATGAAGACGTTAGCTCACGAACTGAGCTGATGGCCATTCTTGTCAAGTGGAATAGAACCCTGTCTTTGTGGGACCAGTCTGATTTGCGCTTGAGCGTCTACCTGTTGCTTTACACTGGCATATGAACGGGTCTGACTCCGCCGCCTAGCAAACATGGAAGAAATGCACGCAGTCATCTAGTTTCATTACAGACTATCACTTGATTCGCTTTGTTTCTGTATAGCGTGTTCCTGCCAGGCTCAACCCACATCACTCGCATCACTGGCAATAGCTCAATATTCGGATTTGTTCACACTAGAAAAATACCTCGCAGTATCAGTATTTACCCTTAGTTTACCGTGAACTACCCACTGTTGGGCTTCAGAGACTACTTCGAGAAGTGAAGTTGGAGTTTGTAAGCTTTGCGATTTTGATGGTTTTGTCCAACTCTTCGATTTGAAAATCGAGAGTCGGAAAGCCGAGTTCGAAAAGTGAGCACGACCTTAAAACAGGATAGGGAAGATGGAGAGCTCGCTTTCGCGTCAGGGATACGATGAATTATGGGATGGTTCTAGCACTCTCTAAAATTTACTCAGTGTTCCTCTCACCCTGGAATTATTTGCTTAAACGTTAGTGGGCCCATTTGTCCTTGTCTTTTTCGTACTGCTTTTGTCGACGTTTCAGGCACATCGATGAGGCGAGCTCCTCCGTTGGCGGAGTGGTAACTGAGCAAGCACTTATTGTAGTGAGTAGTGGAACAACGCTTCGCAATGTCGCGGCAAATCAGTGTCATTCATAAGCAGCCCCTACGATTTTCCATTCCCCGCTTCCTCACCGCTTCGGCCCAACTTGATTCTCCCGCCTTTTTCTGCTTGTTTTGCCCAGAGCTTTACCTTGTCTTCGTTAAGCTCTCTTTGGCACTTCAACCCTTAAACTCCACGATGTCAAATTGCCTGGCTAACACAACAGTTGATGTCCGCCGCTGTCTCTCCTAACAGTCACGGCAGACCTGTAGTACTCGAAACCCAGTCTGTTTTCAAAGCTCGACTCTCTGTTCTCCTACAGATGAGAAGACGATCAGGCGAACGAAGTTCGCCGTTCCTTCTGTAGCTGAATGTGTTCCCTCCTCGCTTAGAGCGCAACCGTCGGACACTTTTTCTTCTCCGCCCTAGGTACGAAGCAGGACGTTGCCTGGACGGTGTATGAGAAAGCAGAAAAGACGATTAGAAGGGGAAATTTTCACCCCTCCACTGAACATGAAAACAATGACAGTGGTAGTCATCGGTGAAAAATATTTGCGTGTACCATGATGAAATGGAAGAGCTAAATGCAGTAAAATTGGCTATAAGAAGGATTCGAGTTTCTCATAGGCAAGCAAATGTATATCACAGTCGTTGCATGAAACTCAATAAGCTTTGTATAACAAATTGGTATATAGGAGAGCTTAGCCGTGGTTTATCGATGGCCGTGTTGCTCTAGAATGACCCATGCATCGTTATGATGCCCCCACATACTTACATCGTGTAAGTTTGCCTCTTCGCCAAAAGGTCCTGTTTTCTAGGAACAGAAGACGGTGACAGGCGAACATGTACATCCTGTTGATTGTTATGATTATTGGTTGTTTTTTCAAGGACCTTGTGATGAGAGCGAAGGTGTTAATTTCAACATAGCCGCCTGCGACATGAATAGTTGTTCATCTATGGAATCGAGTTTGCATTCCTTGTCTTCTACTAAATTTTTGCTATTTGATCCGTTCTGTTTAAGTCGTTAGCCCGAAAAATCTCATTTACAGCCAATAGTGCTTCCGGCTAATAAGAAGCGCCATTAAGGGCACTTTCCATTGCCGGTAGATGGCGGGCTCATCGACTCGCCTAAAGCTGTAGTTTCGGATCATCATAGCTCCTCTCTGTTGGTTGTTATTTCTGAGCTCAATATGAGACGTGCTACAGTTGTTAATATAAATAGTCACCTTCTATAATGTTAAACATCCTATTGTAGAATATAATAGCATGACCCTTAGATGTCTCGATGATTAAGACGTCCAGTATGTGAGGAAGTAGACAGTCAATCAGTGTATATGTATTTACACAACGACAACGTAGATCCATTGTATGAAGCGATTGAGGAATTAGTTGAGAGACGTTCTGGGTCTTTATTGATTCGTGTAGATCAAGACAAATAAACACTTCAATACTAGACGTAACGATGACAATGATGATGACTCAAATCGATCTCCTCCTTATCTCAAGAGGTAACATAAAACATGTTTTAAAAACAACCAAAGTCAGTGATACTTTTTCTAGAACTTGTAACTTCGTTTGAACAACTAAATTGGGAGCAAGTTGAAAGAGATTTATATGTGGGATTACTGCGGCATTCATTGGCGCCCGACAAAGTCACTGATTCGTCTGGAAAAAATTCATGCAAGTTAGTCATCTGTTATTGAATCTATCGCACTGTTTTAGTACAAATGCTTTCACTCTATAAATTGTCATTTTTTTTTTTAATGTATAACTTTAGGCGTCCGGCTACTACACTTATTCGAACTAGTCTCATCTATTTTGGATGTTTTAACTAATGTGACCTTGAACATAAACATCGAATCAGATATACATTTAGAACAAGTTACGGGTCGGCCTGGCTGTGCTTTGTTGCCTGTCAAGTGGGTCTGTGTGAGTTGGACGCCCTGCAGGCCCCGTTCACTGATCGCCTATTATCATTTCCGGTGTTGCCAATCGACAAATAATTTATTCGTCCTTGGTGAGCCTAATAGAGTCGTCCCACAAATTCTTGATTATTCTATATTTGGAGAGCTTCTAAGCTAGCCCTAATCAAATGATAATTCGTGCTAATTTTCAAGTGTCCTTAACGAAGCAAGGCGAAAGGAAAGTTTTGTTGTACAACTGTCGTTAATGATGAATGCCATAATGAGACTCTACTACCGATATGATTTGTATTTCCGGTCCGACCGACGGTCACGTTGCATGAGAAGCGACTTCGAACGGTGCAAGTGTGCATGCAGGGAGCGAGATGTACGAAATACGGCGAAGAATGCAAGGCATGCTAAGAAGTTGGCCAGACTTCATCTAGTACGACTCAGTGCTTCGGCCGCGTCATTTGCTAAACTCTTCTTTTTTCTATCCGGGTAGAATCGTAAAAGCTCAGTCTAGAAAGTTGACTGGATATTTGGCCTGTTAGTACTAGCGGCATCGACGCTAATAGTTGTAGGTAATAATGATGTTGTTGCTGAGGTTAAAGTTGTCGAGCCGAAAGATTGCTTCGTTACTGAGTGACGTGTGTATGTTTGGACCTGTGTGTGTGTGTGTGTGTGTGTGTGCCCATTTGGCGGCACTCGACATCTGGTCGTTGGGACAAATATTATTGTTAGGCTTAGAGATGCCTAATTGTGGGTCGGCGGCGGCGGCAGCGGCCGCTTTCTGCCTAGTCCTCTCACGCTGCGTCTAGGTCCGTCGAGTTTCAGCCAGCATCGCCGGCGAGGGGTTACTAGCAGCACCTTTAGTTCTATCATCATGTTCTATCGCAGTTGCATGGTTGTTCATGTCACCGATGCGACTATGAAGAATAAGAAGCCTCTTCTACTAAGAGCACCGTCAGCAGAGCAACTCCTAACTATGCTTGAACGCGAGATCGAGCTAGAGACGATCACTAAGCCATGGCAGCGGCTGCTTCAGAGGCGGCGGGCGTTAGAGAACTAGTGTGTTTAGCATTATTGTGGTAGTAGAACGATGATGGCTCACGTCGGTAGACTGATGCCGTTGTCGATCGGTGACATCGGATTTCGTCACAAATTCTTCGCTTGCCAGAGCGATCAAAAATATTGAGGGGAGGTGAGCGGCATTGAAGTGCAAGAACTTATAGTAGCTAGACGTTTAGACTCGTATGGGTGTAAGTAAGTAGAGTACTTCAGCAACTTTAGTTCGTTTCACAGTCGACTGACGATAGAGTGCTAGCAACTTATGGTGAGGTACTTATGTGTATGGGTGCGTGTTTGAGGGGGATTAACTAATTGTGTCCCTGTACGCAAGTTTAAAAGTATGCCTACTCAACCGCTGGCACTGAGCTGTATTTGTAGTGCGGATAAGTTAACCATCCATCGATTTCTCTGTTATGAGTAAGTGATACGCATGTAGCCGTCACAGCATTAGCAGAGATTATCGGGGCATTCGAATTGATTTCGCTGGACTATAGTCAACTTCTTCAGCTAGAATGATGCAAGTGCGTAAAATTCATGCCTGCTTTTTTGCTGCGTATGCGTCTTCTTGTTACAGGTTTGGTTTCAAAACCGGCGCGCGAAGTGGCGCAAGCGTGAGAAAGCGATGGGCCGCGATAGCCCAGTACAGTACGGACTACCAACAGAGGCGTCATCATCAGCCGCGGCTGTGGCAGCAGCTGCTCACCAGCTGCAGTTGCAGCAGGCGGCCCGACAGGAGCTTCTAGCGGCAGCGGCAGCGGCGGCAAGTGCTGGTCGATTCCCATCGCCGACGGCGACGTCAACAGCAGCAGCGGCCGCAGCAGCTGGAGTACAATCGGGAGCGACCAGCGTTACCGAATGGCAGCTGGCGCCTTACTGGAACCAAAAGTTACTCTACATGGCAGGGGTCCCATTTCAAGGGGCGCTACAGAGTCTTCAGGGTCTGCCAAACCTACAGAATATACAGCAGAGTGTACAGAGCATCCAGGTCGGGCTACAGGGTCTTCCCACGCCGCTTCTACTCAATCAGCACCATCAAGAATCGCTGGAGCTACTTCGGCGGAAGGCCGAAGAGGAACGCCGAAACAGCAGCAGTCCCGTTGATGTCGCTGATCCGTCGTCTCAGTCGTCGCCTGCACCGCCCCGTTTGGCCAGTCCCAAAAAAGAACTGCCTGACGATTAGGCAGCATCAGCGTCAGCAATAACATCATAAGCAGCGGTAGCATTAACAATAGCTAGCAAGCTTGTACTCTGCGTAAGTGTCTGTACATGGTTTCGATCGACAGTGATCCTCGCTGTGTCGTTCGACCGTGGCGTAATCCGTCTAATCTCAGGTATAATTCAGAATAGTCTACAACTACTGCATTATTTTGACATATTACATCTATTCTACATATAATAGTGCATACTCGCTCTTGTTAAATCTGCTACTCCGTTATTGCTGCTGCTGCTACATAGTTGGTGACTCTGGCTAATTGAAGGCAGCTGGAAACGACCTTGTACAGATTCCCCATGACCGGGACTAGATGGAAAGTGAGCTAAAAGAATATGGATGAATTTGATGCAAATGAATACTGGCGGATGGGAGAAAGTTTTGACTTTACTTGCTAATGCTGAAGAAGGGACGACAAATCGATAAAAGACAAAGAAGCCTTTTTCTCTCCATCCTTTTCCTTTTCTCTCTCTCTCTCTCTCCCCTCTCTCCGTCGCTATCTATCTATATATATATATATATATATATATATATATAT